>NW_028281788.1:0-117500 GCF_059751285.1 Brachycentrus maculatus
CACAAAGTTAATGCCGAAACAATAAATATAATATGAAATCAAACATATTAAAATTATGTGCTTTATATTTTTTTTCCTATGTTTACCCAAATTAAGCTGAAGCAATGCATAGTTGGACACTAGCTAGTAAGATATAAAAATGTTTCATCAGAAAAAATAATAAAGACTGCATTTTTTAAAACAAGAGCTTAGTTCAACTAATAATATAAAATGAAGGGATCCAGATTAACACTTAAAATCCTACTTGGTGAATGAAACATTTAAAACAAAAAACGATTTTCAGCATCGGATGTATTTTTTCAAAACACGATCGCTGCTCGAATTTGAACAGTTTCCATTTACTTTCCATTCCATGATTCACCGGACCAATCTCTCACCCGCCCCTCCACAAATACAATTTGTCTTGACCAATAGGAACAGTGACAGCTCTCCTATTTTCCCGCCTTTTCGTTGTGGAATTTTCCATTTTTAGATCACGTGTTTGTTACTTGATAAATTGTGCTGGTAAAAATTGAGAAATGGCTTTTTACGGCGCCTTGTGTGGCCACCCTGACACGATGTTTTAGTATAATCAGATAATTTTAATTTGAGTTATTTTTTTTCTTCATTTTATCAGATCTATCCTCACTTCTAAACTGAATAACCTAAACAATATATTTGGAATAAAATAAAAGTTAGGTATAATAATGCCAGCCAGCAATTGATCAATTACGATTTACATTTCGACATATTAACATAGATGAAGAAGAATATGGAAATCTTAGTATTTATAGGGCTAATGACCTGTCAATGATTGGTTACCTATGATTGACAACCACTCTTCTCATTTTTTGGAAATCTTAGGTATATTTATCAATCGCATGTCACGGTGCACATGAGTTCACAACAACAATCTTTGTTGGATTTAGAAAGCTTTAATTTAGCAGAGACCCTTTTATTTGTATCCAAGATTTAAACCCGAATCAGAATGGAGAATTTTGCGCGTGTGTAACGTGATCACTAATTCAGCCTTCGACAGGTCAAAAGCCTTGTAAAAAGTTTTCTTCATCTATATTGATTTGTCAAAATGAAAAAAAATAACTCCCTTTAACCTAGATGTGTGAAAATGTATTTGGACACACTTAAAATGCTGTAAATCATGTGACCATTCGAGCCACAGCAGGATAAATATAGTCCCCTATGTGAACCCGTTAGATGAGATCATAAAAACCCATTTTACTTGCTAGCTCTTCATTTATTTTTCTTAGAGGCATCCACACTTCACATTGTTTATTTATGTACCAACATAAATAATCAAAGTAAAATGTAGTCTCTTTTCGTCGATTCGGAACCTGACAATCAAGAGTTTTTTTGAGAGATTACGAAAAACATCCATTTTATTTATTTGGATGCAATAATTTATATTGACGAAAGTTGTAAGCAAAAATCTGAAGACGTATTAGAATGGAGAAATTAATATTGAATAGTCTAACGAAGACGTTCAAAAAATCAGACTGCACTAAGGAATACGGAAACCATTCAATGAAATGTCTTGTGTTCTTCATTGCATTGTATGAAGTGGAATTATGGACACTGGGGAAAAAAGAAAGATGTATTCTGAATTTGCGCAGAAATACATTAAATGTGCAGTTAGAAACGGATACGTTCCTTAGACTGAATGAATCAGTACCAAAGACTATCCAATACCTGCATGAACAAAATTCTTTCGCCTTTATTGCAAATATAAGATGCTTTTAAAACCGGTAGTAACAACAACTGAGGGTAATCAAGTAAAATAGCGGTCATCTTCATGATGGACAGGCCCAATTATTTAATTGACCATATCTCACCAAACGATATCTTCAATTCAGCCAAGGACTTGAAGGAATGTATGGCAATTCAACTCCAAGCTCATGTCATTCTAGAAGACCACATGACAAGGCAGACACCAAGACGATGAAAAAGACAATAAAAATCAAGGATTTTATCAAAGTTCGTGGTTTAATCTTGTAATGTGATAGTATTTTATCCTATATTCATGTCATGAAACTTTTTCTCGTTTTTATATATTCCCTTATATTTAACTTACCAATATTTTTAAACCAAGTTTGGCATGCAATATTTACCCTGTATAATCTGAATAAAAGCACGCAACCAATCACATTCGATTATAGAATTGACTCCTTATAATACCATTACGATAACAAAGAAAAACAGACGGTAGCTTTACTAAGAAAAAATTTTTTTTCTTTAATTTACGTTTATGTTAAAAAAAAAACAATTAAATACTTCTCATGCCATGAGGATTATTTAAACTGTTTTTTTTTTACATAAATAAACGATATGGAGGGAACACAAGATAAATATATAATATGACATTTAAATCTACATATTATTGAACTATATGTCCAGAAAAATAAGTGATTTGAACAAATTAAAATATCGTACAGTAATATTAATTATTACAATTCGAAAACATAAAATAAACATAAAGATCATGAAATACAATTTTGTAATACCTTTCAAAGAATAATGGAAATCTCTTTACCCCAATGAGAATTAATATCTCATTTAAATGAGAAATATATTCTGTTTGAATAGTGTTTTTTGTAAACTTATCTAGTTTGTGTAGCCTTGGAATAAGTTCTCGAATATTGCCGAAAATTTTGTTTGTTTCTTATTTATAAAATAATTCTTACTCCTCTGTAAACTAATAATAAAATATAATATTCTTATTCTTTTTCTGCTTGGTGTAGGCCTTTTGGCCTGCAATGTTTTTAAAAGGGATAAGCCTCCTGAGATGTTGATTCACATCTGTCAATTCCTCTCTTTGGCAGTTTGCACGGGAGTCGTCTACCTTGGGGTTGGCAGTGCAGTACTATGTAGAGGAATCTTGATGTTTCCATTCTCCTTTCTTAAGCACACCATTGTTTCCTTCATTGCATTCCCACCTAATGACATCTTTGATCTCGCATATTTCTCCTATCCTGGTGTTCCTTGTTCTATCTCGTAGAGTCTACGAGGAAGACTCTTGCCAGATATGCTCCTTAGAGTATTTATTTCTGATAAAGAAACATAATTTTTTTAAACTGATTTAACCAACAATAGATTCTCTTTCTTTGTTCCTATATACGTGAGAAATAAGATTAACCTGTATATATATATATATATATATATATATATATATATATATATATATATATATATATATATATATATATATATATATATATATATATATTTATATATATATATATATTTATATATATATATATATATATATATATATATATATATATATATATATATATATATATATATATATATATATATATATATATATATATATATATATATATATATATATATATATATATATATATATAAATATATATATATATATATATATATATATATATATATATATTATATATATATATATATACATTGACTTGTTTATTTAATTAGTGATAATTGGTTACACCCATTAATAAATAAATAAGCACAAAAATATATCATTCACAATTTATTTTTAATAAAATGTATTGAATGTTAATTTTATTGATTCATTGATACAGTTTAATATTCAGGGTAGGTTGAAAAGTTAGAAGTTTTGACCTGGAACGCGCCTGTCTTATCTAAGTTTGGCCTATTGGGGATGTTTCCAGAACACTTTGAAGTAGAATTCACCAAACGCACGGGAGGATTGTTCGACTTACCGCGGCCGAACTGTAGGGTCGGAACAAGAAACAGAAATCCATTCCCCGAGGAGCTGCCCATAGATCCGCAGTGTGGAAGAGATAAATCATACTACGGAAGTAAGATCCATTTTGTGGCTCCGCACCAACCAGAAGTGGATAACGCACAAAGCTGTCTTAAGTAATCTTAATTTATTCGCCAAAATACCCCTACGAACTTATTATTTTAAATCATATTGTACTTATATGTATTTGAAAACCGTATTTTTTTAAACAAAATACATTCATTAACTCGTTTTATAATACCATTAACAGAAAATAAAATTCAATGATTTCAATAGAATCTGGGTGAATTCTTAATTTTTTTTTTAATTTTTGCTCTTCATACAAAAAAGAATACAGATTAGGCCTTTCCCCACCCTTTTTATCTTAAACTTACCTTGTTAAAACTATCATATTTTGTAATAAATGTTTGACGCTAATATCTAGAGGACTTAGCCGTCTTCGGTTGTCATTTTTTTTCAAATTTTATTATTATTATCAAGCACTTAATTATTTGCCATACGGATGTTTAATCAATTACAAAGATTTTTCGGCTAAAGATGAGGCAACAATAGTTTTCATATGGAAAAAGATGGAAGTTTAAACGTCTCAGGATAACCCGACCAAATGCTTGGTCCTAAGCCCAGGGATGCTCAGATATCCATATTCTTTTGTATAAAAACGATTAATGTTTTGTCTCAATTTACATTTAAACTATTAATGTAATGTAAAAATTTAAAATATTAATGAACATCTAAAATATCAATGTATGAATTAACAAATAAACAAGTTAAGCTTTTAATTAAAGAATGTACTTTCTTTCAACTTTTAATTTGAAATGGTGATTATCATATAAATTTAAATTGACACGCACCAAAACAGTTTGAATATTTTTTCTTCGCAAACACGTTTTTGACTAACCCTACAACACCAAATAGCTTGAAGTTTCGCCACAAATCCTTCGCTGTTTGCAGATCAAGGGAATGGTATGAATTCTGCTTCCAAACTTCGCCTATAAATCAACACAATGTCAAAGCCTTCTTCAAGTTTGCAGTTGTTGTTCAGGAACACTTGTAAATTTATAAATACCTACAAAACAACAGCTACATCAAGTTAGACGGTTTGGTTTGCCTTAAAGATAAATACTTGCGAACTTTAAAGGTAAAGCGGAAATAAAAAACATTACATTTTAAAATGAAACAAATTATTTAAACGTATTAAAAACAACATATTTCCAGCATAAATTTAATTAATTCTTAATCTTAAATCACTCAGTTATTTACAACATTTTGAGTGTGTCCAAATACTTGTTCACAAAATCTGGATTATCTCCAATTACAGGAGTTATTTTCATATTATTTTTTGACATCTCATCAAAGATGAAGAAGAATATGGAAGTCTGGGCATTTAGCCCCGTTTAGCCCATTTAGCCCAGACTTCCATATTCTTCTTCATCTTTGATGAGATGTCAAAAAATAATATGAAAATAACTCCTGTAATTGGAGATAATCCAGATTTTGTGAACAAGTATTTGGACACACTCAAAATGTTGTAAATAAATTATCTGGTCAAATTATAAGCTTAATAATAAAAATGAAAATGGTATTTTCTGGCGTTTCTCATGTGTGTGATTATAATCCAGGATTCGGATCTCACATACTAATATAAGAGTTTCTGCTTAGTAAAAAGCTTCTTTACATCTCACCAATAGATGTCTCTAGTGAAGTTCTAGTGATTCATGAACAAGGTTTCTAAATTGGTTCATATATATAGAACTTCCAAGAATTTGAGTAGTGTGGTTGTCAATAATGGGTGGAATTGGTGAATGTTACACGTGTGTAAAGTGATCACTTAAACCAGCCTATGACGGTCGTAAGCCCCGTAAATGCCCAGACTTCCATATTCTTCTTCATCTTTGATGAGATGTCAAAAAATAACACTCAGTTATTCAAATATCTATATATAAATTAGAAAAAAAGTAATGAGAGAGATTTTGTGTGAAAGAGAGAGACAAAAAGAGAGAGAACATCTCAAAAGAAATACAACACATGATTTGCATACAAAGTATTCCATTTATTTAATATTTACAATGTCATTGATTGGTTTTTCAATTGGAAATGTTGATAGTAATGGTATTGTGGTAACTGTAATGTGAAATATATGCCCGTGATTCGATATTTTAGAGATTATGAGAATAAAGTACATCTACTGTAGTTTCGAATTTAGTTAGTTATTCGTTGAGTTTGGAAAAACACATTGATAAATAGTATTCACATAACGCGTGGTACCCCAACTTTTCATATATAGCGTCTGATCTATACATCTATAACGCGCGCATGCGTGTCGCTAATTTATTATATCTCTTTGTATCGTTGTAAATACAAAGCTCTCTTTTCCTCTCATGCCATGGTTTCAGAATGCATAGCACTCTTTCTCCTTATATCCTCTTTACGCTATATCTTTCTTCTCGCTCGTGTAACAAAATGTGCTAAGTAAAAGTAACCTGTCCTTGAAATTTTACTTTCGATCACTTTCTGCAATCCACTTTCGTCCAACTATCCATTATCGAATCGCTTCACTTAGAAGTTTCACATTTAAACAAAGAAAATTACCCAGTCAATAACAGTAATCGAATCACTTAAGTAATAAGCCATACAACTGTGCGCAGAGGACGTCAATCAGCGGTCTGCACAATACACAATGGGATTCAGGTGAATGCAGACACAAACAGTTGACAGCACCTGTCATGAGCACCCATGGAAGGGATTTGTGCATGTAATCCCATTGATTTGTCACTGCCAATACTACATAGATGTAAATATAATTGTTGGGTGACTGTACTTGAACACAGTTATGGATTAGATTTTGTAATGAGAAGTATTCAATTTAGTTGGCCAACCGATAAAACATACAGGGTGTGACTAAAAATCATTTTATTCAGTAAATTTATGAAAATATAATAGAATAAAATAACAACTATTATTTACAGTTTTTTCCACATAAATTTTATTTTACCAGCGACCGGATTTCATTATAATCGACATCATCAGACTGACTATTATATTTAATACCATTAACGTGGTAACTGGTAATATAATATGATTTGGAAAACGATACCATATTGAGTATTTTTTAAGCAATGTTAAAAAAGAAGTCACATATTGCAATTTAAATAAACAAATAAAAGGCAATAATAAAAAATTATATAGGGCATTATATCGGAAAGACGCAGTGTTAACTTGATCGTAAATTACATGCTTCAAATCAAATATACATATTTGAAGGAATATAGGTGACATTCGTGAAAGAATTTGGGATGATATGAATACTAGATAGGGCAAGGAGACTATAAGTAATGTCTGCAGCTTAAGGGGTGACATACCCGCACTCATACTGTAAGTTTTTACTGGTGCAATATGCTTTTTAATCTTAAAATATTTTTGCAATTTTTAACATGATTTGTAACATTGTTACAAATCATATGAAAATTAAAACCTAGACAAGTTGGTTCAAGGACTCAAAAATTAAATGACTCTAAACACATTTTTTTTAGTATGTAGGTACATATGTTATCGTGAGTTAAATTGTTTTCCTTGTTAACATAATATTTTTGTTCGCTTCTATAGTTTGATTGCCTAGGTCCCAAGTTCGATTTTCGGGCGTTATTTCAATCTCATATTAACTTAATGCTACCCTGATTTTTGAACAAGAGTGAGCAGTAAAAAAATAAATTTTGTATGAACCAAAGAACAGATCCCGATCACAATTACTCGATGTTTAAAATGAGTTACATTAACACTTTTTTTTAATAAAAATATAAATGTTGATAAAACTAAGAACAAAACGTGCAAACGATATATTATTTTAAACTGTATGAACTTTTCTCATGAACAGTGTTTGTGTTAAGATTTACCAATATTTTTAATGCACCAATCGTGATATGAAAACATACAATATAATGAAATAAATGAAGCCATAAAAAGGTCAAAAAAATAAATACGTAATAACACGCACAATTTTACACTTAAAATTTCCTATTCATTTTTCAAGTAGCTCCGAATATTATCGTTATTTATGTTCCTATCTTATCTCATGTCAATTGTAGACCTGATGATGGAATAATTGGAATGAAGTAGCGTTTTTAAGTGGTATTACACGAAGTAAAAGATGAATGATAAGAAAAGTATTTATAACCATACCACAAAGTAAAAAATGCTTTTAATATACATAACACATGTTGAAATATTAAACATAAAAGGTAAGCAATAGAGCAAATTTTTAATGATAACTCACCAATATTTTTTCGACTCCGATTTTTTAGTCTTATACTTCAAAAGCTAAGAATAATCTCGTTTAACGTCCATTATCTATTTTTTTAGTAAAATGTGAATTCATGTAAAAATGTAGTAAATTATCAAGAGTTATATAAAATTACATGAAATTTTCGCTGGTTAACTTAAAATGCAAAAATAACAAAGTTATTTGGTGAATAAAAGTTTTACGATGTCAATATGTATGTAAATATGAGATATGAAAATTTTAAAAGATAGTTTCCAGAAATTATTTGGCGTTGTAACGACTGCAAAGCATTTGAAGGCTAAGTGGGTGGACTTGGCATATAGTAATTTCTCGGTTTTGTTTTTTTATATAGTTCCATCTTATATATATATCTTATATTAGTGCCACATAGATGGGTGACGAATTTGGTTCAAATCCATGTGTACGTGTCTCAACACAATAAAATCCATGTCTCAACACAATAAAATCCATGTCTCCCCTATTGATCACACTAACAATAAGGTTAAGGGAATACTAACCCATGTTCTAAGTTACTAGAAAAACTCAATAGGGTTACCAGTTTGTGGAACAACATGATGACTGTATAATATTGTATAAGCTTGTATAATATCACTTTTTGAATTTAATAATGTTAACACAACTCAACATTTTGAGTGTATCCAAATACTTGTTCACAAAATCTGGATTATCATAGGAGTTATTTTCATTTATTTTTTGACATCTCATCAAAGATGATGAAGAATATGGAAGTCATACATTTGTATCGTCATAGGCTGGTTTAAGTGACCACTTAACACACGCGTAACGTTGTATCTATTTAAGGGAAAATTTATTAAGAGGATAATTCAAAACAAGAATCAGAGAACGTGACTTATGTTTAATAAATAAAAACTTTTTTAGATTTTTTTACACCATGTATTTAACCATGAATCTATTAATATGTTGAAACTATGGAATCCTTTTTCACATTCAGTTTATAGCAATCTACATACTAATATGTTAAAGATTTTTTTTTAATGTGAAAAATTCACTTTAACATAATTATTGCAGGCTTGATTTACTGAGTTTGTGTCAGCCCTGCTTGAATAAAGTTTTCTCGGGCATGCCTTATCACGCTATTGTGTGTCACAATAACTCATTAATGTTGGTAATAAGAGCGCTGCTTTCAGTCACCCCGGGATGAAATAATTATTTTCAGATCGCCCAAACTTTTTGAAATGATTCGCATTGATTTCTGAAGGCGCCTCAACTGAAAGCTCTCCGAAAAATCTTTTGTGACATGTTTTCAAGAAGAAAAGCTCTACAGAAAGTTTCAATGAAAAGTTTAACGCTGAGTAACATTTTTAGCTAGATTTCGATATTCAAAATGGCTAAAGATTTTACAGTTTTTATTTTAAATTAGAATTTTCAAGATAAGCTGATTTTTTATAGTATTTAAGTATGTGCCAATCTTTGCAAGCAATCTCATAGTTGTGCTCATTTTTCAGAGGTTTATATCATGATTTTTATTAATTTCTCAACAGAAGTGAAGAATGTTGTTGAGATGGGAATATGGAAGCCTGTGTTTAAACAGGTTTGTAAATTCTCAAAACTAAAAGAAAACGTTCTGACCAACTTACAATTTTGCAATACAGATGTCGCAAATGAAAATTCGTACTGAAAGTATGATGTCACGTGACGCATCTATATAATCATAGAAAAGTGTATGTTCCAAAATGTATAAAATGATTACTTAAACGTGCCAATGGCAGTCTTAAACCTAGTAAATACTATACCATATTCCTATCTCAGTAAATTTTATTTTCAGATTTTTTTAAAGATATCAGTACAAGTCTTGAAAGCTTTATTAATTTTTATTTTTCAGCAATAATTCCAAATAAACTACTGATCTACTATTTTGGATAATTTTTTGTAGTTATTTGTATGATATTGTTATGATAGTGTTGTTATTTCCGTAAATTTAAAATGTATTATATAACTATTTACTGTTCTCTTTCAAAAAGCCAAAATAAAATATTAACAAGAGACTGTAACTGATGTAGTAAAATACAATATAAATATATTTTTTTAAATGGACATCTAGTACAAAATTTTAAATATTTTCTATAAAATAAAAAGTCCTTACACCAAATATTTCAATTTATTTTTTTTAACGGTGAATTATTTTTAAATACCTTTATTTCATTGTTTAAAAAAAAGAGGATGGAAAGTTTTATCGCATATCAATTGGCCCCGCTAAACTTTTTATATCTCCATATAATTGTATGGAGATTGTAAATACTCCAACCAATTCCAATTCTGTCAGCCAATACCTGAGTTATATTGGCAAAAGCAGCGGGTTTAAAAGATATCCTTTTATTCAATGGAAATATTTTTTTTGATTCATTTAAATTGGAATCGTTCATTAGACATCAATTGATAATTTTTATTAATTTACAATTTTTTTATTAGTTTATAAGAATATTAAATTTAACAAAAACGCCACATTATCCATACGATTCAATAGATGGTTATGGGAAAATTATTTAAAAAATACTTAACATTCTTCACCCTATGGATGATATACCAATATGTTACAGGTGACTTAACTAAGGTGAAAGATCTATTGTTTTTTACACAAAGATGGAAGTCTGAGCTTTCGTTTGAGGTAGGTCATAAACCCTGGAATCCTTATAGTTCTATCTCCCTCCAAAAAATTGATGGTTTTGAAAAAAATTACACAGGTTATGTCTTATGGTGTGTCTCAGGTACTCGCTTGATTATGTCAGTGATTGAAAAGTTTTTCGACTTATCAAGTAACTCTTCATTCTCAGTTCTGCCCGACAAACATATTAGTAGCATTCTGCATTGGAAGTATATTTATAAGACCCCTATTATTTTCTTGTGATTTTCATTGTTAGTTCAGGGATCACAAATGTATAATGATTGTTATATATTTAAATAATATTAAAAGAATAAAACTCTTATCCGCACTCCAATGGTGCATAGGGCACTGTGTTATATAAACGCAGTGTTTCTCGGTTGGATTATTTACACATGAAGGAAAGGTGATCAGCCCTTCGCTTCAGGTACCAGTCCATGGTAATATTGAATAAATATTACCGTGAAAAAATCACTTATATTTATTTTACTCCCCGTGGGAAACGAATCTGGGACCTCCAGAACGTTAGCCGAGCGTGCTGACCATTACACTACGGAGGCGGACATATATTTATGTTTTTTAAAATATTTTTTTATTGTTTTTACATAAAAATAGTTCAACTACTACCACTGACTTTGACCTGTACTGAATAGTACATAGAGCATAGCCTCAAAATGCTGCAATGTTAATTTGATCGTTATTGTATGAAGGATTTGATATTTTTTACGCCCGTTTACACCAATATTAAAATCATCCTGAGCTGGGGCCAAAGACTGATAATCTTGCTTTCATGTTATTAATTATTAGGAAAACACTTTGTTGATATGACGCAGTGGCCTATGCACCAGGAGATGTGAAAAGTGGTAAAAAAGAAAAATTTTAACGCCAATTTTTTCCCATCTACAGTTTACATGATACCGCTTTAAATGTTAATAACTTAAGCTAATTTTTAAAGCCTATTCTAAAGTTTGAATTTATTTACTTCTTAAGTTATTTTCATTTTACGAAATGAACAAAACACAAAACTTCTTTTTTTTTGTATTTTATTCCAATCAGCTTCGGCAAATACCTTGTCTTTCTTCAGCAGGTTGGTATTTGATTTTTTTAAATGTGCCACAAAATATCAGGAAAATACAAATAACATAAAGTAAAAATACCAAAAATAACTAGGATTTCTAGTATTTTTTAGAAAAAGTTCTAGGCAAAAGTACTCGTTAATAACATCAATGTAAGTGGCAAACAATCTTTAAATCCTTTTGCAGAACGCTTGCCGTAACGAATTTAGGCCTTTTTACGCTCGTAGATGTGTACTTTAGATTTTCAACAGAAAATGCTTTTTTACAATCGGTTTTAAGTACGACGGTAGTGTTTCCAAAAAAGATTTTAAAGTACAACTAAAATTCAGATAAAAACACAATTGTTCTTAGTTATAATAGTATTTAAAGTACGTAGAAGCTCTTTATAGCACTGAAGGGAAGGCAGAAACAAATAATAATAAGCTTTACTCTACAATACTAGCTTAGTAGTTTGAAACTCGCTTGGAATTCATTTTGTGAGCTCACGTGTGACGCTGGAAACGAATTCCACTTTAAATAAAATAAATCCCTTCTAACACAATCGTGTGCTTGCGGATTTCCTTTCGTTCTCGTTATGCGCTTTTATTTACAATGACATCTTTTAAATGGTTAAGTTACCAAAACATTAAAATATTTAACAAAGTTAATGCTAGGTTATGTATTGAAAACGATATTTGTAAATAAAATATTCTATTTTTAAGATTTTTTTATAAATCTTTGAAAATGAAATTTATAAAAATACACTGTGTATAAAAAATTATGTAATTATGTAAATAATAATCAACAGTTAATTGAAAGAAGAGATAGAGTAGATAAGACAAAAGATATTGGGGGTCCATATTCTAACTCGTGAAAGTTTGTTTACAAGTCTTTGGCGTCAGGGTATATTTTAAGTAAATATAAATACGGTTTAAAACGTCGTCTTTTAAAATGGATAGTTCGTTTAAAAAGGTGTATTTAATTTTTATGAAGTATTTTGTTTGTTAATTAATATTTAAGCAACAAAAACATTGCATTCTTAATAACTGATAAAATATTGTAAGACTACAATCAAATTAGCAAAACAACAAGTACATGTTTTTATCAGCTAAGGCAAATTAAAAGCATTCGCAAGAATCTGCCAGTTGATGCTGCCCGTCAATTAATAAATGCGTTTGTAATATCGAGTGTAGATTATTGTAACGGTATATACACGGGTCTACCAAACAATAAAATGACTCGACTGCAATCAGTGTTAAACGCAGCAGCGAGACTAATTTTTGGAATTTCTAAATTCAGTCACATCACCCCACTACTTCACAAACTCCACTGGTTACGCTTTCCCGAAAGGGTTGAGTATAAACTCTGCCTACTCATGTATAAATCAATACACAATATGGCTCCAGAGTATTTTAAGGAGCTGTGTATTCCAGATGAATTGGTTGATAGACGTCTCACGCTTCGATCGGCTACAACATCTGCAATGGGCAGAGTTATCTTACCAGCTCGCAACCAACGCACTAAATTTGGCGAGCGTGCCTTTGCTGTTGCAGGACCGACGGCGTGGAATGCTCTTCCACCAATGGTTAGAAATAGTGAGAGTGAGATGATCTTTAGAAAAAGACTAAAAACACATTTGTTTGCTAAATCATTTCCACCATAATATTTTCCCCAATTCATTCACAGTGAAGCGCCCTTGAGGTATTTTTTTACGAAAATGGCGCTATATAAGTTATCCAATTTTATTATTATTATTATTAATTTGATATTAAGCAAATGAAAAATGTGTGTTTTTTCTATTTAACTAGACTTAGCCACACCAACACGTGGATACAGCTATTCAATAATAATTTTGATAATAATAGCAATTGAAGTATGAAGGCCATATTATTGGATAAAATTGAATATTTTTATTTTTAAAAACTACATAATACTAGCAACATTTTGTAGTTTTTCCCAGCATCGTGTTTTTGTACGCATTAAAAATGGAAATCCCGCTTGAGAGCCCTTGCGGGTTTTTCCGCACGAAACAGCCGATTTTGGAGTTGAAATAGCTGTAAAAGCTGCCGTTCACACTTCAAAGGAAAGCCACCAACTAAATTGTATGTAAATTTGTGGAAAACGGCCGAGGGAAATTGGTGTAAAGTTGACCGGAACCTTCAACGTTGACACGGATATCTTTCGCATCACTCTAATTTGAATATTTCTAATTGAATGTAGGTGTCAGTTTGATAAATAAGTTAAAATGAAAATTCATGCAATAATTAAAATAAATTTAAATGAGCAGTACAGAAATTAAAGCCAATTTTCATTAAAAGTGAATATATATCTATCGGTAGACATAAAAATCTCGATAAGTGGTTATTTACTGATATTATTAACATTTTTTGTAAAAAAAATAATAAGTTATGTGAGATTCTTCCCGAATCATTTTACATACTTGGAGACGCCTGTGAACAATTTTCTTAATTTTTGTTTTTTTTTTTCCAGTTTTTTTATTTGAAATATTTATGAGTGTGCCCAAATCTTTGGTTACAAATCTGGTTCTGTCCATAGACAAATAACAGTGAACAGACCTGTATTTGTAAACAAAAATTTGACCATACTCAAAATATTGAAAAATTTTATTTTTTTTCTGAGTTTGTATCAGAGTTAGAAATTTCCAGATGTGAAAATGGGTGTGAAAGCAATATTTATTAATTCAGTTCCAATAACTCACTGTCCAATGAAAAGATCGGTTTAGCAGCTGCATTGACAAATGTCCCAAGAAAGGTTTCACGGCTATTAAATGCCTATATCCCTTTTATGCGAAAAGTTTAATGTACTTGGGTCATTTGAGTCACGTGCCAACTGACCCTGATATTGATAAATTTCACCGCCATATGCTCCCGGCCCAAATTCTCTGAGAAATAACACTCGGAAAATACTTTTTCGTGTCCACTGAAGCTTGCATGAGTATACCGTCTTCAAGCAAGTAGTGAATATTTTCTTATTAATAATTTTGAAAAGAACAAATGATTTTTTTTGTCATCTCAATAAAGATGAAACAGAATATGGAAGTATGGGCATTTACAGGGCTTACAACGGTCATGGGCTGGTTTAAGTGATCACTTTATACAGTGTTACATTCATCAATTCTACCCATGATTGACAACCACACTACTCAAATTCCTAGAAGTTTTTTTACATATAATCCAATTTTGAAACATTGTAATTGAATCACTAGAATTTTCACTAGAGACATCTATTGGTGAGGTGAAAAAGCTTTTTTATTAAGCGGAAACTCTTTTTATAATATAATATTTATAATCTATGTTGAGATGTCAAAAAATTATATGAAAAATAACTCCTATAATTGTAGATAATCCAGATTTGTGAACAAGTATTTGGACACACTCAAAATGTTGTGACTAAAAGTTACATTTTTAACGTTTCTACATAGATAAGGAAGAATATGGAAGTAAAAGCATTTACAGGGCTAAATAAAAGCTTTCTAAATCAAATCATAAATGGCAGTTGTGAACTCAATCATGAAACGTCATGAGACGGATCATATCCATAAGTATGTATGATCATATACAAATATTTGACTGAAGCACAGAAATTATCACTTTACCTTCATGTAAGTAACTTTTAAGATAACACTGTTTTAATAAGATGCAGTACTCTATGCACTATTGGATGCTTATAAGGGTTAGAAGAAGATACAAATAAATCACGACAGACATAAATGCGGTTTTAGACTGTTTTTGAATATTTAAGAAGAAAAAAAATATCTTTATAAAATGTGCCACAAAGTATCTGCGGAAAACATTCCAGAAAAAAAACATAATTATATGGCAAAACCCATATCGCTCACTCCTTTCAAGAACGTCATAAATAAAAAATCGTCAATTTTCAGTTGTACATATTTTCGGAATGCCCATAAAATGTACTATATCCCGGCAAAAGCGGCATATTTTTAACTTAATATTTACCCGCTACAGGTAAGAAAGTTTATTTTTGCATTTTGTAGAAAAGTTATTGTTTAATTATTTTTTTAAATAAACTAAATATTTTTCAAATGGAGAAAAAACCTTCAGGTTTCACCTAAAAAGATCTGTTGCATAGTAAAAAGTTCAATAAGTGTCTTGATATTTATTTTTAATACATTGTATTATATTTTTAAACTTTAAAAACGTTCTCCTGAGAAATCAAGTTTTTTGATTTATGACGTTCTTGAAAGGAGTGAGCGATATGTTTATAATCTAACCTCATTTCTAACACCTGGATTCTAACCACCCTACCACACCAATAGACGAACTTGTATTATGAACCTAATTGATTTCATTGTTTTCAGTAAATTACTTATCGACTGAGAAGTTGAAATGTTTGCTTCTTAAACTGCCATACAGGTCGTGAATTCATTACTTCGTAATAATACACATTGAACTCGCTAATATTGTTTGCCAATTATATTATCGGGTGAAATTGCCACGTATAAATTATAATTTACCGAATAAAAGCTCATTTTTGGCCACAATATATGTGTGGAGCTTAGGGTGGAAAATTGAGGCTAGATATTAAACATTTTGTTTGAAAATGCGTATTACCGTCTATCATAAATCTTCCAAAGAAACAAGTTTTCATTAATTTCAAGGTTTGGTTATTGTGGTATTTGGATGTTTTCATTCAAGGTTATAAACTTTTCCGGCGGTTCTAAAAATAATACTATCTTTCTATAAATTTGTCCGCCTCCGTAGTGTAATATTCAACACGCTGGAGGTCCCGGGTTCGATTCCCAGGGGGGGTAAAACAAATATTAGTGATTTTTTCACTGTAATATTTATTCAATATTATCCTGGACTGGTACCTGAAGCGGAGGGCTGATCGCCTTTCCTTCATGTGTTAACGATCAAGATAACACTGCGTTTATATGACATAGTGCCCTATGCACCATTAGGGTGTGGATAAGGGTTTTATTATTATTCTTTAAATTACTTATTCAGTTATTGGACAGAAGAATTACTTGATTAAAAAAAAAACTAGCTAACCATCACGCCGCGTCTTCGCAAGGGTAGGCAGAGAGAATAGAATGCCACACCAATCTGTCTTTGTAAACAATTTTCGCCTGTTCTACATTCATGCCTCTTCAAACATACTCGGAAATTATTTCAACAACTGATCTGACCATGATCAAGTATTTGAAATATTTATCATGCCAATTTTTCCTCGGTCTTTCTCTGCTTCTATTACCAACTACATTACCACCACAAATAAGTTTTACTTTCTTTCTTTACTCTTTCTATTCACATGTCAAAACGATCTCAACGCATATTTCTAAATTTAGAGTATGTACTAAGGATTGCAGAACAACATGCACTAAGGGTCGAGATCTAACATGCACTCGAAAATCACATACAAAATGCACACTAAAAAATCACACTAAAAGAGAGTGGTCATACACTAACCTTACCTACATTTTTGTAAAAAAAGTTAGAATTGTTAATATATTAAAATAATAATAAAACATTTATCATCATTTAATAGTTGAGATGGTTTGGAATTGAATTGAATAAAATTTAATTGAATTGAAATTAAATGTGCACCGAATGAGTGCGAAAACTATAATTTCTTCACTCATTCGATGAGATTAAACAAATCTGTAAAGCGCACATGATTGGCAATAGAAGCAGAGGAAGACCGAGGAAGACCGAGGAAAATTTTCACGTCAGGTCAGGAGTCGGTGAATGTATGAGAAGATGTATGAATGTGGAAGAAGCTAAGATTGAGTGCACTGACATATTAGTGTGGCTTTCTATTCTCTCTGCTTACCCTCACGGGGAAGCGTCGTGATGGTTAGTTAGTTATTCATCGTCATAGCAGAACAAATTACTCATATATGAAATGAGTATTTTCGTTAGCTTGTACGATATAACTCGCTGTCTACCAAATTATAGATAAGGGATATTATCATTTATCAATTTCAAAATTTTATTTTACGAAATATAAAAAAAAGTACACTAAATGTACATACATATTTGCAGGTTACGTAAATTCAAATAACACAAACCGACCACGTCTCGATTTTTTATCGCACATTTATACCCGAAAATCAGGGTAACTTTTTGTTAGTGCTTTTTGTTCATACCACGTGTCACACTAGTCGGAACACAAGAAAGGATTAGGGTGGAACGGCAAAACAAAACTCACCCCTAAAATTCGTGCTCGAAATATCAATACACGTATGCCGTGAAATTAAAAAATAGAATATCGCATACGACTTCATATCTAGAATCAAGCATATAGCCTGCATTTCAAGGGTGGAGATTTTAATTAGACATGAAATTCGTCCACAGTGAAATATGAGAATTGTTGTACTCATACAGGATTATTTATATCACGCGTACATTTAAAACGTAATGAATTACAAATAAAATACATGTTTTTTTTTACCACTTGAGTATTATATTCTTACGTATAGTTTTGGAAGCTACAGATGCTTCTAAAACTATTTATAACAATAAAATACTCTAGTAGTAAAATAAAAGTATATTGTAAATGAAAACACTTGTTTCTTACCACTTGAGTTATATTTATTTGAACGACTAGTTTCGGAACCTGCAGACGCTTTCATCTTCGGGTCTGAATATAAACTAAAGCATTAATAATTATCTGCACTGTAAGAGAGGAGGGGGGGGGGTTAATATAATAATTTTACAGTATATAAAATTATTTATGTTTTAGTTTATATTAAGACCCAAAGATGAAAGCATCTGTAGCTTCCAAAACAAATCGTTAAAATAAATATAATTCAAGTGGTAGAAAACGAGTATTCTCATTTGCAATTTTATAATGTCTTGCCACAAAGTGAATACAGAGACAATAAATTAAGTAAAATATATATTTATTTTTCATTTATAATTTAAAAGTGTCTTACCACAAAGTTAATGTTGAAACAATAAATAACATAAAAAGTAATGTATAATATTACATAAAATTATAGTAAGTAATGAACGTCATTGAAATTACATGGAATACACGGTGTATTTCTAGGATCATAAGGAAGATAAATATTATTCTACTGCTAGAATTAAGCTTTTAAAAGCGGTTGTCTATCCATTGTAAGATGGAATATTACCGAAAAAAATTTATCACTGATTTCAAATAAATTAGTTTTTTATTGAAATATCTCAACGGCACAATCGTAGCACTTTTACTGGTCCAATGATGGTTATTTTCCCTTACATATGAAATCTATTTTCCAATAAAATATCTGAGTTCTATATATATTTTATGATTAAAATGATGTTAGCGTAAAATACAAGTATTACTGTTTGTAACAAGTGTTACAACTATATAATTTTATTCCTCTATCGTTCGATGCTGATTTCCTTATTCCTGTATAAAACAGTTCGAGAGCGACAGTTTACTGGAAATTCATGTATTATTAACACAGCGACATTCCTTTATAACGTCAATTGCCACGTCTGGTCGCGTTTCGGAATATAGAAAAGAATCGATCAGTTCATACAAAATAATCGGTTATATGAAATAGAATGTCGGAATAGGTACTTTGTAACCCCTTACCGTCGTATTCTGATGGACGGGTAATATCGCTTTAGTAACGAGGGTCTTTTTAAAAGATAAAATAAAAATCTGTAGAGCCGATTTAAAAAAAAAAAATCACCTTAAGGGCTTAGCACAATTTACAGTTATTTTTGCAACGTTGTCAGATGAATAAACTTCATTTGTACCAATATGTTTGTCTTTAGTTTTACTTCGCTTTACTTTTAGTACTACTCGATGAAGACCTAATTCCGCCTATACGATGCTTGCATCCTGTTCTCTTCGATCCTGTTCTCTTATACGGCTGTGAAACATGGCTTAAATTATTATGGGCCCAGAGCAGCCGTGTACTAAGCTTTGATCATAGTTGTCTGCGGAGAATTTTAGGCGTGCGGTGGTTTGACTTTGTGAGGAATGAAGAGATAAGGCATAGGACGCAGCAAATCTTGGTCACAACTGTCGTCAAGAAAAGGCAATTCAGTTGGCTTGGCCATATACTCCGCATGCCTCCTGATAGCCTTAATCAAGCTTGCCTCTTTTACAAGGCATCAGGTTCACGTCGCCCAGGACGATCACTGCTGACAATTCGTCGGCAGCTTTCGTCAGAACTTCGGGACGCGGATCTGACTTGGGAAGATGCAAGGGAGCTGGAAGCCGACAGAAAAGCATGGAGACAGTTTGTGGACTCCATATGCTCCACCTAGGGAGCGGATATGGTTCGATAATTACATTTAGTTAACTGTTATTTCTTTTAATCATTTAAGTCATGTTTTTAAAAACATTTTTTTCATTATACTTTGTACAAAATACACCATATGATATTTCTAGGCTTACGTACTTTACCACAATATTGAATACTGATAAAAAAATATATTAAAAATGCAGTTTAAACGAATCGTCATAAATTACACTTCACATGGATCATATATCTTCAACTTCGATAATTCGATAGAGTGGTTGTCAATCGTGGGTAGAATGGTGAACGTAACATGTGTGTAAAGTTATCACTTAACCATTTTATGACCGGTCCTTTTTCTTCTTTTTTGAGATGTCAATTTTTTATTGATTATACCAACATAATCTAAGATACAATTTTCACCTTACAAAGTCACGGAGTTAATTTTCAATAAATAAATATTAAATTATATGAATGCGTATCTAACATTTTCGCTCGGAATAAGACGGTTGGCACTCTTTTCTGCACCAGGTGTAGGGAATGGATGACGTAACGGCTTAGCTGAAATTTCGGCGGGTAAAAACGAAAAAATCTGAAATAGCACGATTTCACAAGAAAAACACGAGTTCAGAAATCTGTTACACTTTACTCCTTATGGCCGTATACTTCCGTTCGCCTTCCGATCGCATATGACAATTTCTTCCTTGTAGGGTCGTGCTCGGGGAAAGAATAATATAATAATAATAATAAAAAAATCCTCCAATTTCCGCAAAAAAGCGAAAAACCGTAACGGATTTTTTTCAATTAAATACATACATATATTTTCAATTTCATATTGACTGTTCGGCTTCCATTTTTTTAACAAGTATGTTATGTATCTTACATTCTGGAAAAGAACAACAAACGTGTACAAATCAGATATTAAAAGGAATTTGTTGCTAACCATCACGCCGCTTCTCCGAAGGGGTAGGCTGAGAGAATAGCTACACCACTGTTTTTGTAAGCATTCGTGAAGCTCCTCTTACATACCGCCGATTGACCTGAGAAAAGATAGGAAAAGAAAATTGCAGTAGTGAGTGTGGAACTTGAGGGTGCATATCAATACTCGTACTAGCCTGTGAGACTAAAACATAATTTATGTTACGGTGACTTCTGTAAAAAAATCTGTAAAGACTAACTCTCTGCGGTCTCAATCTTGTGGATTGGTTTGCAGCAACAAATGACACCTCCTTCGTCATTCCGGTATTTCTAGACTACTTGTAAATAAATAATCAATGTCGACTCTATATTGATTCATTCCATTGTTTTATTATTATTATTATTGGAACCAACAATGCCAAGTATCCTCAAAGGAAAATATACCCTGTTATGCACTAACAGGAACATTGAACATTGTAAGGTGACTGTGCGTTGGTAAATGTTTGAAAAGTATTTGCCTTATAGGTTTTTGATCAAAATTTACACCCTCTCCTTACTTAAACAATCCTTTCGCAAAAACGATTCCGCAGTACGTGCAAATTATGATATTTTATGAATTAATATAGATATAATATATGTTTCTATAATCGTACATGAGATTCTTAATTTATGAATACAATTTTTTTAGTTTTACTCTATTTATAAATATGTAAATGTGTCGTACAAAATAGCGCTATTAATTATACGTATTTTATTAATTATTATTATCTATCACTTGTGCTATTCTAGTTGAGCGGTAGTTAACTCAATGTAAATGTCGGTTGTTAAATCCGGTTCCAAATAACCACCCCTGTCACATTCATATGTCAACGTTTCCATCAAACATGAAGTTAGTTACGAGTAGATGTTATCTGACACGAGCTGGTTCAGGACAACGATATTACTCTACAATTAACATCAAAACAAACTCTAGCACACTGTAAACACGGAGTTATTTATTTCGCATTCATGTAAAATAGAGAAACGTTGTAAAAAAAGTTATCAATTATTCATCACCGTTTTTTTAAACCCCTTTTAAGCCTTTTCTATAAAATTTGTTAACGATTATTTTTATATACAGGTCTTGATACATCCCTTGTCTTTGATTTGTTATCGTACCCTAAATTATCATAATTCTTAGCGTAATATCACGTGTGTTTAAAATAAGGGTTGACACTAAGATTTCGTTGATTTCTACAGTTAAGTTTTTGTTTGCTATTACTGATTTCATTATTTATTAATTCACCATGAATTTTGCGGAACAGCATGATGATTTAAATGTGTTAATGAAATTAAGAGAACGTGTAAAAACCGCATGTAATTTTCACCCGTTGAAGAGAATACATGTAAATCTTTAAACTAGTATTATTTACATTCATAACATTATTTTTTTACATATCATCAAAGATGAAGAGTAATATGGAGGTCTGGGCATTCAAGGGGTCATTTACATTTAAAGTGGTCTTTTAAACCAGCCTATGACCATTGTCATAGGCTGGTTTAAAATACCACTTTACACACGTGTAATATTCACCAATTCTACCCATTATTGACCACCACACTACTCAAATTCTTGGAAGTTTTATATATATGAACCAATTAAGAAACCTTGTTCTTGAATCATTATAGCTTCACTAAGGACATCTATTGGTGAGATGAAAAGAAGCTTTTTACTGAGCAGAAACTTTTATATTAGTATGTGATAGTTAAAATTAGTCTTTTACAAATGTTTAATTTTTATAAAACGTGTCGGGTTATGGTCCCGTGGTTAGTGTTACGGACTCTCGAGTTGGAGTTACTCGGTTCGAGCCCACTCTACTACAAATTGATACCTATTTGTAATAGTAAGCCGCTCAGGGTCACAAAAATACGTTGTGTGAAATTTTTGTAAATATCAAAAACACAAATATTTCTCTTTTCACTGGTAAAAAACAGTCTGTTTATCATTCACCCTGTTCCCAACGCTCATTTTCTTTTCTATATTATCATTTATCTTTCCATTTCTAGAAAAAATTCTCTATGACACGTTCTAAAATTTCAAAAACGACTGATGCACACCCTGAATTATATTAATTTCTTTCTAACACCATAACATTCGATTTTTCAATGTTTACCAATAAATTACTTTTATTGCACACATAATATACACCTTTGTCAATAGTGGCTGCAACTCTTTACTGCTGAAGAATATGTTAAAAATTGTATGTTAAATGCTCCAATTACAGAAAATACGTTTATTTTTATGGTCGTAGTAATTATTCGACCCCAACTAATGCATTTAGCTTACAAACACGTTGTATGGTATAACGTATACTGTGATCCTTAAAATATAGTTTTGAACTGGAAAACGTTATAAGTCTGTTTAATTTACGGTAAACGTACCTATTAACTTTATGTTTGTTATACAAACATGTAAAAGTACTTTCATGTTTTATGTAAGTAAAAACTTACTCGCGGTTTTTGGCTAACCAACCAATTTCAAAATCAAAGCTAGTTGAGTAAATATGTTTTAAGCTTCACTGTTTGGCGCTTTTATGTTTTGAAAACACGATATTTCATAAATTTGCTTGAAAGCTTTATTTGTTATCGCGAAGAAAACGTGTTGATTGATAGGTTTGATTTGTGAGAAGAAAAAACTTTTTAAATATAATATGGTGTTTAAAAAGGGTGGAATTTTTTATCTAACCACTTCATTAATATGATGCTTTTATAAAAAGATATTTTAATCATTTGTAATAAGCTAGTAACTCGGTCAATTTATCGTTTATTTATTTTAATTCCATATTATTCTCAAAATAGATTTGATTTCAGAAATATAATGGGATAAAATTATCTCTATAGTTTCACTTGACTTTAATAGTGAAACTGTACATTTTTTATACTTATATTGAGGCATTATCAATATTGCACAAAGCTTATTGAAATTAAAAATTGTTCTGTTTACTGTATGCTATCCAAATCTTAATTAAAGTTACGACAAAACGAGACCAATTCTCTATTAAAACAATATGAAATCATTAAATTGCACCAAAACGCAACAATTTTACAAGTTAGAATTCCTGATTACTTAAAATCATTTATAATGGAAATGTTATGTTTTGATGAAGACCTCCACACATTTGAATTAAAAGATTTTTAAATTGTAAAGAATATGAATTCCACTACGAAGAGTCTTCAGTTATGATCGTCACTAGTTTGAATTCTGGATTATTCTATAATGTGAGGCAAACAATTCCTAGAAACAGAGCTCCACTGCAAAGGCTCTGTCTTCAAACTTTGTTAAACGTAGTTAAATATTTTGAGTGTTTACAAATCTGAGTTTTCCCCACTTAGGATGAATTTAATTTTTTTCTTGTTTTGACGAAATACAATGTAGGAGTTCCAAAATTTTTAGTTATGTTGTTTTCAATCATGAGTAGAATAGTGAACGATACATGTGTGATCAGTTTTTACTTAACAAGCCCTGTAAATACTCAAACTTTTATATTATTTTTCATCTATGATGAGATGTCAAAAAAAGTAGTAAATATAGTTTATATTATTTTGAAAAATAAAAAGACTTTGTTTTTTTATCTACTCATATTTTATTAACAACCAACTAGTTTCGGCAACAACCTGTTGCCCTCTTATGACTTTAGTTTTAATTTGTTTTTTTTAATTTTATGCCATTTTTTATCGTTCATTATGGTACAGTTATAATGTTTTATGAATTTTCGCAATATCTGCATATCGGTAGACGATTAAACATATAAATAAAATATGAATATTTTTTTTTAATCTGGTTCCGTTGTAACGTTGCTTTTATGGGTATAAATAACGTTGCCCCATATCCGATCCCCGCAGATCAATTATGTGTGAAAACCCAATTGCAAAAGTTTCCGAGTAATTCAATTTGAGGGAAACTGCTGCTATGATAAATGACTGTTAATTCTGACAAAGTGCCCGTGTTCTGATTTCGGAACAGGGCCGGCTGTGCAAGACCTCACACTGCTCCGCGAACTCAGATCCGGAGGGAAGTTTTGATTCTTCCAAAGTTCCTGTTTAATCACCAAGATTAGATTTCTCGGCTAGGGATATGCTTTTGAACCTTGTATCTTATTCACGAGATTTTGTTTTCAATATAATTAACGAAGTTGACTACAATTCACGTGATTGCGACGTAAATACGAGGGTGCATGTTTCCATCTTGTACAAACCGGGGGTGACGGATAGGTACATTTACGGATCATAATGAACTTGATGGGTGGTTGATAGATGAGTCGTGAAGAAAATGGATAGCAGCTCTCGCCTTCTTGTGACTCAACACTTACAATCGAAAAAACGGAATTCCAATAGAAAAAGGTTCGGTTCTTCTGAGGAGTTTCACGTGGTTTTCTCTCAGCAATGAGCAAATGCCGAGATGTTCCTGATGTTGACCCACACTAAAATATCCCTCCTGTTTCTAACACAGATTAAAATAAAAATGTTTTTTTAGTTAGAAAAAACAAAAGTCCACTTAATGATCTATAAACCTTGTACACAAAAAGCAAGGTAAATAACAAATAAAAAACAAAACACAAACAAAGAAACGTGATGTTATTTGCTCTTTATCTGAAAAAAACTTGAATTTTTATTTTATATGGTGTGGAAAGGGTTGAAAGAGAAAAGAAAACTATATGAGCAAATGATGGAGACTAAAGTATCCGTTAAGAGTGTTGGGTAAATAAACCCTCCAAAATTCATTATGCGCGAATTCTTGGCGATTCTTCGGGAGGCTTCAAAGGAAATTTACGTCGAAAGGTTTGGCTAAGAAAAGCTTCAGAGCTTAACTCGAGTCCACGAAACTACTCTAGAATTACCACAAACCTAGTTTTCCCTTGGATTGGATGGTCAATAATTGCTAGTACTCGCTTTTACATTTGGTACTGAACTCCATTGGTTTGGATTAAAAAAAGTTTTCAAACTTAATATTAAAGGTATTTTGCCAGTTAGCGACAACAATAAAATTGAGTTAATTAATTATTTATAATTCAGATAGTATTTTTAAATTCCCTTTAGAAATAAATTATTGTGTTTATTATTTAATTTTATGTCATTAATTAGGGAAGGTAATCATGAATTCTTGATAAAAGGGAAAAATCTCATAACCTGTGATTTTTTAATGATTTTTTCAACAAACCTTTTTTGCCAAACAAGCTTTGCTCAAATTTCATTATATTTGACTTAAAATAGCAAAAAGTTTATATGGATATCTAAACATACATAGATGAAGTAGAAAATGGAATTCTGGATATTTAAAGGGGTAACAACTTGTCTAAGGCTGGTTTAAGTGGTCACTTTATACACATGTAAAATTGCCATTCTACGCACGATTCACAATCACACTACTCAATGTTTGTATGTTGTATTTGTCCTTTAATTAAGTATTTCTTTCACATGCTAGTTTTTTTTCACAATCTATGGTCGAGTTGAGTTATTTTTTTATTTTATTTTGCAGAGGCCTTAATGAAACGGATGTTAGATTCATCGCGAATTATTTAATATAATTAGAAACGCTTGAAAACATGATAAAAACAATCCAAAAAATTTATATGAATTATACTTGTTTATACTTTATACTATATGAATGATACTCGAATTATACTCGTATGTTGAGATGTAAACATAAATAACATTTAAAACTGAACAAACCTAGATTTTTGAACAAGAATTTGGATATACTCAAAATATTGCTGATTTTTTTATAATGTACATTGTACACACATCGCATTGTACGGCCAACCCCATGGTAGACGACTCCCGGGCAGACCACCAAAGAGATGGGCCGATAGCTGGGAATCGACGTCGCAGGAGGCTAATCCCTCTTAAAAACAGACCGTAAGGCCTTCAATAAGAAGAAGAAGAAGAAGACATTGTACATAAGTATATGGAAAAAGAAAATATTCATAGGCGTTAAATACATGACATTTACAATTAAATTCAATGTGAGTGGTTCTTAGATAGCAGTCAACGGTTCTATTACGAACAAGTAGAAAAGAAGTCCCCGATAAAAGCACAAGATAACTTGCAGGTAAATGACATTTATTGCTTTATCAAGATATATGGCTCACATTCAAGTGTTTTCTTGTTTCTCGTTCAGTAACTTACTGACAAGTATTTTGACTTGTGCTCCCAGTAGGAAATTCGTGCGTAACCAGATTTCCAAGCGGCTGATCTAGGGGAAAGAACTTTCTTTGAAAACAAATTTATAAAGTGCATAAATTACATTAAAAAAAAAATTATTCTTGAAATACTTTTTTATTCACATTACTTCTTCGGATGAGTCACTGCTGTAGAAGGAGAAATCAACTAATTAAGGTCAAACTAGATTTGAAATATTCATTTCAAAAGTAAAATTATATAATATCCCTGTATCGCTGTTATCATATTATTTTATAATTTTCTGCTTAAACTCGTGTCATTGAAATTGTTTATTTGAAGATTTTTTATGGTATCGTGGATTTATCTATACATAAACACAAATAATATTGTTATATATATACATAAGTTAAAACTGTATAACCAATTGAGATGTTTATTTTTAAACGTTTCTTAGAAGAACGGAATTTATTTATTCTCAATATTATTACTATTTAAAGCATTTACTTTGTGGTTAGTCATTTTTACTTATTATTTTTTTACAAAAAAGTTAATAATATTAGTATATAACCATTCACTCACTTTGGTGAGTGGATATATACTAACATTAAAAACATTTTTGTAAAAAAATAATAAGGAAATCATTTGATAAATTAACAATTTGATGGCTTAAAAATAATAATTATAATCAAAGTGTAAAAAATATATTTTTAAAAGTTGTTTCTTTAGAATGAAATTGAGAGATCTTTATATAAAAATATTTATTATATTTAATTTCCTATTTTTAAGGTTAGGTTCGAAATATATCGATCTTGAAGAATGATAATAATAAAATTCTTATAGAATTCAATTTCTCACTTGTTTCATTATATTTTCATTCACAATTTCATAAAAACAAAATTTAAGATGGCGGGTAACGCAACAGGGTAAGATTCCAAAAAATGGACCTTGACTCCACAAATGATAAGAAAAAAAAATATTTTACTAAATTGATGCGATTTTGAATGAACATACTGACTTAATTTTTGGCATAAGATCTTATATTTAAGATTAAAATTATTGCTTTGAACCTCAAAACGTATGTTTAAATACAGGTAAAATTCGCACATCCGATCCATTTGGCAGAGTGACGCAAAATTAAATTCGAATTAAGAGTTGGTTGCTTATTATTCCGGCCGCGCGCACAACTAACGTTCTCTTTTGTTCTTTAAGCGGACTTTTCACACAAAACTATGAAAGTTTCCGTGAGTAATCTCCCGCCCAAATGTCTGAAAATAAATTTATTGCGAAACTTGCAAACAAAAACTTTGCTGCGGGTTGGCAATCCATCATAATTACGGGCCCGAGGCCGGCACTTGCGTCGGGCGCCGTACCCGCCCGGCCTCCTGTGCACCTGTTAATGTTCATTATAATATCTCAATACTAACAAGTCATCGGGGGATATTCAACTGCCCACTGTCCACTGCCCATCAACTTTCGTGCACTTAGTATAACGCAAGGACCATTTTTTAACGTTTTTGACATAGATGAAGAACTATATGGATGTTTAGGCATTTACAGGGCTTACGACCATCATAGGCTGGTTCAAGTGATCACTTTACACACGTGTAAAGGTGGGGACTGACCGGAGAATTTCGTCGTAAGGTAACGTCGTAACGTCGTTCTGTACTGACTATACAAATGCTCGCATCGGTTACGATGCGAGCATTTGTATAGTATTTACAACATTTTGAGTGTGTCCAAATACTTGTTCACAAAATCTGGATTATCTCCAATTACAGGAGTTATTTTCGTATTAATTTTTGACATCTCATCAAAGATGAAGAAAAATATGGAAGTCTGGGCATTTACGGGGCTTACGACCGTCATAATATAAGAGTTTCTGCTTAATAAAAAGCTTCTTTACATCTCACCAATAAATGTCTCTAGTGAAGTTCTAGTGATTCATGAACAAGGTTTCTAAATTGGTTCATATATATATAGAACTTCCAAGAATTTGAGTAGTGTGGTTGTCAATAATGGGTAGAATTGGTGAATGTTACACGTGTGTAAAGTGATCACTTAAACCAGCCTATGACGGTCGTAAGCCCCGTAAATGCCCAGACTTCCATATTTTTCTTCATCTTTGATGAGATGTCAAAAAATAATTTGTATAGTATTGTAACTAAAGTAGCTACTTGTATAGTAACACGTTAGTGTTACGTTACAACGAAATGACTCCGGTCAGTAACCACCCTAAAATTTATCAATTGGTTCAACTTCGAAACATAGTGCTTGAATAACTATAATTTCACTACAGAGATCTATTGGTGAGATGAAAGAAGCTTTTCTCTCGTGACACAGTACATGTGAGTCCACAACAGCCATCTATGTTGGAATAATGAAGCTTTTATTAAGCAAATACTCTTTTATTTCTACGCATTTGGACACCTCTCAAAATGAAAACCAATTTTTAACTCGGAATTTATAAAAAGGGTTTTTAATATTCGTTATCTATAATTATTAAAGAAAACGTTTTTTTTATACCACTTGAGTTTATTTATGACTACTTGTTTTGGAAACTAAGCTTCCGAATAATGAAAAATAATTAATTAGCTATGTTAAGCTAATTTATTATTTTGATAATATTCATAATGATAGCAGTGCTATGTATCAGAATGATAATTATGGGAATCCATGGAAATTTATGAAAGCTGAAGGTTGCCAGTAAATATGTTCTCTGGTGCCATTGACCGTTATCTGATTCGGTTCTAACTCCTTTTTTCTACATTTTTTCTTTAATAAAAAAAAATCTACTAAGTGGAAAAAACTTATTTTTGTGACAATATATTTGGAAACACTCAAAATGTTGGAAGTATCAAAGTACCGTTCTACCGTTTAGAATACTGGTTCGCCACTGTGATGATAATCTTGTTTCTTTAACCTTCAGCAATCACAACTAAACGTTTCAGCACTCTCCTCGGTTACAACGATCGCACCTCTTCAACATTTCATTTCAAGTATTAAGTTTCCTCTTCCGTCTCAAGTATTAACTTAAACCATAAAGCATCAAAATACACAGCATAAATATTTCTCTCTCTCTCTTATCTCTTTCGTTTTATCTTAACTATTTGCGTTTGTCTTCATAGTAAAACTTTTTTTACAAAATCTCTTCAGTTCATTCGATAAGACTTCGAGATGAAGTTACATTCACTCCGAGTCGAGCATATTTCTATCAGCCTTTAAAAAGAATTTGAAAAAACGTCTCCCTTAAACTTTATTAAACTTCCGTTTCTTTTTATTCTGCTTTAGTAAATTGTTATTTATTTAACATCGCACAGTTATAATAATGTTACGGTAGGTACATGAAGTAAAATTTAACAGTTATTTTGTTTAATGTTTTTGAAAGAGGTTGAAAAGTGATGTAATATTTGGACGCGGACGGGTCATAAGTCGGAATAATAGGCAGTTTTATATGATGGAGATGCATAAATATGGAAGAAGTGACAAACTCAATAATAAAATCCGCCATTGGAAATGCTTAGTATAGCGTGTGTTGCAATATTTAATAATTAGGTATTTTTATTTTTCATTTAAATTTTACTAAGTAAATACCACTTTTTCTTAAAAATCTATTGTGACACGTTTTTATGCATTCCAAATCATTTTCAATACGGTTTTTGAAAATGATGAGAAATGTATCGATTGTAGGAAGATTTTAAGAAATAGTGGTATTTACCAAGTAAAACTTTAATTTAAATTTTACCACAAAGTAACTGCCGAATCAATAAATTATAAATTATTAATAATTTATTATTTTTATAAAAAATGAATTATTATTATTAAAAAAGTATATTTAATAAGTTATTTATACTTATTTTTTAAGAGAAAATTTTTGGATTTAATATTAACAAAAATACTTCAATTTCATACTATTTTTGTGTGCCTATATGGCTCAATATTAAAAGTAGGTATAGATTGTAGTGGAGTGGGTTCGAACCCAGAAACTCAAGAGTCTGCGACACTAACCACGGGAACAAAACCCAACACAAACATAATTGAAAATAAAGGATAAATAACTTTAACTTATCCGTGTCACCTTTTACCCTGTCCAATGTAGAGGTTCTTTCGTCGCGAGGTCTATGCCCTTAAGTTTAGTGCCTACTTTATTATCACTAATGAAACTATCTCGTACTTAAAGAACTAGACTTTAATTCAGAGTAACCATTAATCCTTTTTATAATCCTAGACGACCATAATGCAGTCGAGACGAGCTCAACTTGCACAGTACTAAGGCTCTCGGCTTAAACGGGGTAGCAATTTTATATGGCGAAATATTTTTCTATGTGTAAATTTTATGGCGAAACATAAAAAGTTACATTAAAATGAAAGCTCCCGCAGTTAAGAATGATTTACAAGGACTAGAATAAGTGTAGAGCGTCGGGAAACTTAGCTTCCCTGGTCCCAACACTTAGCGCACCTACATATATTACATTATGATACTCTCAGCCGTGAGAGAATATGTGAACTCTTTATGAAAACAAGTGATGTTTGGTCAATTTATGATAAGTGCAAATTCACTTTTTCCATTAGAAAAACTGTTAAAAAAATCGTACATTTTATTTTTCTCTGAGGACAGTAAACGTCACTGATTTTCACGTTGAAGTATGACAAAACGACTTTTTAGGATGAACCAAAATTAATAATTTTATTATTGATTTATCAGAAATTAGTGATAATATCTATCTATTTTTATTTAAGTTTGACTTGGTTTTTACCACTTAAAAAAAATCTATGTGACACGTGTTTCGATGCGTTCCGTATAATTTTACAATGTTTTAAAATGATGCGGAATGCTTCAAAATATGTGTCACAATAGATTTTTAAAAATAGTTATAAAAACTATATTGAAACTTAAAGTAAAAATACATATAATATTAACACCAACAATGACCTTACAATACTAGTAAATACAAATATTGGAGATTTCCCCCGATACATTTTTATCGGATTGATTATAAAACTGTGTATGTTATAGATTTAAGTTTTATACTGACATTTCTTGGAGGATCTACATTTTATTAAATATAATATCATTTTTTATTTTTTTTATTTATTTATTCGGGAATTGTACAGCTTACATATAAAAAATGATATTAAAACAATAGCTACATTAACAATAATATACATTACATTACATTGACATCATGTTTTTTTTCAATATTTATTTGATTTGACCATAAAATGTTGGGGTTTGAAGAATGACATTTTATATATTTTTTTTATTAAAAATGTTATTTTAAATAATATATGGGTGAGTTTGTACCCGTTGGATGAAAACGACGGTAACGACGAAATCCGGTCACTGACTGAGGTTCATTACGTTGTAACTTAATATTAAAAGTTATATTTTGTGTTATTTTATAAAAATAAATGGATAAAAAGAATGATGGGGCTCGGTGTCTGACCCCTTGAAATATAATAATCTCATGTTCCGAATCCCCCATTTTTATGTAATACCATATAACATTATCTAAATACTATGGTTCAATTTACTAGGAGACCAGAGTTCCCCATGCAATGTAGACGCATGGAGTTTGTACGTACTTATTTTCAAAACGAGGGGCTTACTGTATATAAGGTTACGGGAAATAGGGATGAGATAAACATATCCTCATGACGTCATCGTCATGAGAATAGCTTCGTGTGCATGTAACTTTTAAATGTAATTACTTAACATCCTTCAGTATATTAGCTTTACATAATTAAAAGCTTTTATATTGAATAGATGCATGCCAGGTGAAATTCCGTTTTACCAATCTAATGTCAAGGATTTAAATATATATATACCTACATACAAATTTACTTCCTTATGAATTTTTCTACGATACATAAAATAAATACTCTTATTTAACTCCAAATGTATTTCAGTTTTAAGATACTGTGTAAGTTCAAATCAGGTAAAAAGAGGACAGTACCTACACATAAAATTATATACATTCGTAGCAACCAAAAAATATCTACATAAATGAATAAGGAATATATTTTTCTTTGTGATGAAATTGACAAAGCTTTATTAATTATTGATTTGTTATTAAATTTCAGGTTAAATAACGTGGTGATTGAAAAATATAAAACAAAATGTATGATCCAGAAAGAGCACTTTTTTATAAATGTAAATATGACTTGTTTTGAGAAATACACATGTTCTCATCAATCAATATATAAGACATTTTTTTAGTTTATTTTGTAAATAAAAAGCATTGATAACTTTGTGATATGGTAATGAAACACGCTCCTTATCATGCATTGTTCACTTTGTGTAGAATCAATTTTATAAACACTTGCAAATCTATATATATATATATATATATATATATATATATATATATATATATATATATATATATATATATATATAAATATACATATATATATATATATATATATATATATATATATATATATATATATATATATATATATATATATATATATATATATATATATATATATATATATATAATATATATATATATATATATATATAAATATATATATATATATATATATATATATATATATATACATATATATATATATATATATATATATATATATATATATATATATATATATATATATATATATATATATATATATACAATATATATTATAACAACCACAAGACTTTCATTTTCTCAGGCTGTACTTTGAATGTTGGGGTTTGTATGTTTATGTGTGGACTTTGAATACTATTTATCAACCCCAATAAGGGCGACGTGGCACTTTACCAGATTGCAGCGATGGATGAATCTCTAGGGGTGAGATTAGATAAAGCGGTGGTCACAGAAATGAAGCAATACAAAAAAATGAGTCACGCGTAAAAATACAAAAAAGAAGTTTAAAAAATGTATTTCGTATATTATACTACAAATCAAAATTTTATTTTTTCAATTTTCAATATTTAAAATATATTAATTGTTTAAAACTCTCCATATCATTCATCGTTCAGTTTTTGTAAAACCACTTTATTAAAGTGATATTACACAAAGCGATCGGAGATAAATGATAAGGAGAGTGTTATATTACCATACAAAAAATGCTTTTAATATACAAAAAAAATAATTGTTTAATCTCAATATGTAAAAAATCCTCAAAGAGCTTACATACTATAATAGTATGTAAGTTTTTCGATGTATGTAAATTATATATCGGCTATTTACAACTTACATAAAGGTTTACGAGATGTAACCCCAGTGACTTTTCCCTACAGCAGTACTCTTAGTTTTACTTTACTGATGATTTCATCTACAGGTGAAAATTAAAACTAACGAGCAAAAAATATTTAAGGGTATATATAGTGTTCCATCGTCGTGTATAATAAAAGAAAACTCATTAAGTGGTTTATTATAAGTGCTTAATTTTTTTTAAATAATCAACATGTCATTCCACAAAGTTAATGCCGTATCAATAAATAATAAATTATATAATAAATAATAATAAATCATTTCACTCACATATCCAAAAATCGCTGAGATTATAAGAGCTGAACTGATCACTTTGCTGCGGCTTTTGCACTATTGGGGGGGATGAGGGTTAGAGTAGGAATAATAAGAAGGTATATCAATCAATCTAGTTTGCTGGACTTTTTTTTTTCCTCATATAATTAACAATCAAATTAACACGGAATCTATGAGATGCACTACCCTTAATTCATCCTCATATAATAAAATATGTACTTTTTTATTCATTACTATTTTAGCAATTTTTCCACCTTTTTATAATGACAATATAGTCTTATGACATAGGTATTGACTTTAAAATTTTAACCACAAATCAATATTATAAAAAATACTTAATAGAATATGAAATTTCATTGTACAATATTATCCTCAGATTCTTTCTCCACACCTTACGTGATTCATGGAATTGCTTGTAGACCAATCGTTAAAATTCAATCTGTTCGGGCTTAAAAATGCTACAAATATTAAACGACGATTCTTGTTTTATTATTCGAGTCCCGGAATTTGATGTTCCGACATACGTATGTATTACGTAACTAGGGGGAAAATGACGTTAACTGAGGGGAGCGTTCGTAAAGTGGGAGAATCTAAACGAAGAAATGTTTTACGATCATGTCGCTTTGCGCATGCAAATTTCTTCTATCCAAACACAATCAAAACTTACTGAAAGTTTACGAATCTATTTTCTACTAAACTTGTAAAATAACTTGTTTCATAAAAAATGCATAAATCCATAAATATATTTTTTGTAAATATATATATTTATATATTTAAATATACATATATATATATATATATATATATATATATATATATATATATATATATATATATATATATATATATATATATATTTATATAAATATAAATGTATATATATATATATATATATATATATATATATATATATATATATATATATATATATATATATATATATATACATCCCTGAACAAAAGAAGATGCTTGTCGAAGAAACCGGTATATGTTTAAGAATAAGCGGGAATCAAAACTGTAATGCTAGTTTTGCAGTTTTGTTTGATGAATATTATTTTTCTTCTTTAATAAATGTAACACTACATTTCCTTGTTTTTCAAATACGATACACATATTTTTGTTATAAGCAGATTGATAAAACAATTGTATAGAAATATGAATAGTATCATGTTTTCATCATGTCCATTTTCGTTAAATTACGTAAATTTAAATTTATTTAAGTCTAAACTGAATATAATTTTTTTAATCCACTTAAAGAAACGTCATCATTAACTTTTATTTTTTTGTAATGTTGGCCTGAATTCAGAAACAAAATGGTTAACATGGATTGAATAAGGTGGGAATTTTAACACATTTTGTTTCTTTGATATAAAATTTTATATCATTAAAGGTATAAAAGACCTTCCTCTATGTGAAACAGTTTATCGATTTTGATAGTCATTCATAACTTAGTACGGTTAAAAATAAAACATTTTTATTAATAATGCATTTATCTTTTTTTAAATTTAGAATGTGAAAACGTTGTGTATTTTTTTCAAGAGCTTTCATTTATATAACAAATGGTCAAGTCTTGAAATGATGAAGAAAGTTTTGTTGAAGTCCTGCCTGCAAAAAACTTGAAATATAATGCTTTTGCTACATACAAAGTATTACATTTTGAGTGCGTCCAAATACTCATAAATCTGGATTGACTACACCATAAAAGTTATTTTTACATGTAAAAATAACTCCTTCAATAAGTGGAGAAAACCCAAATTTGTGGAATAGTATTTGGAAACACTCAAATTTTTTCAAGAGAGTAAAAATTTTTACTTACAAAAATAATTCTTTCATTCCGGAAATATTTCCAAAATTCGTCAAAAAAAATCGACACCAAATATAGTGATTTTTTTTTGGATTTCTAATGTTTCAAAATATTGACGTCTAAGACTTGTTGTTATACGGGAAAGATGTGTTGAGATTGTTTGGGCATGTGAATTGAATGAGTGCAGAAAAAATAGTAAGAAAAATATATGGGGCAAATGTGGTCGGTGATAGAAACACAGGAAGACCGAGGAAATCTTGGCATGACCAAGTATCTTAAATACTTTAAAATGGTCAATTCTGGATTAGGAATAATCAGCGGGTATATGTGAGGAGATATTTAAATGTGGAAGACGTGAAGATTGTGTGTAAAGACAGATGGTTAGTTACTAGGTTAATTAAGTGATCAGATTTATATTAAAATGTGACTTAGTTAATGCTTTTATAATTTTGGATACTTATTTCGCTATATTAAAACTGATTAATTGATAAATTAAAAAACACGTTTATAACACTAAATCGTCGACAGATTATTTTCTTCAACGTAAAAGAGAGTAAAAGTAATTGATTAAAAATAATTTTGTAAAATAAACCAATAAAACGGTGAGTCGTTCCAAGAATTTTTTTAATAGAAATTAATTAAGGTCGTCTTCACTTTTTTCGATTTAAAATTTTACGTTTTTGTTTTGTTTATTTATAACAAAACAATTCATTTCGTAAAACGAAAGTGAAATTTTATACATCCACGAAATAAGAACCGAAATTCGTGTTTTGGAATATTGTATTACGTGTTTTTCGGAAACCTTAACACAATATCTTTGTAAACATTTCGGGAAAGTACAAATTAGGCGAATCGCGATTTTGTTGAGGGAAGACTCGCGGCGTTAATCCAGGAAAAATAAAGTTTCCAACGGGAAATTTCTTCATTCTTCGGTGACACTAGAAAAACATGTTTGCGCGTCCTTACGAAAACATTCTACAAGCAATTTCAAAATTCCCCTCCATCCCCGGGAGTCTGAATAAAAAAGGAAAAAAATTAAATATAACCTAAATCTTCCGCCCTTGACTGTTCTACGGGAGAAATAAACAACAATCGAAAAAGCAAATAAAACGCCCCCGGAGGAAGGTAATAACAGGCCTCGATCGGTATAAATCGACGCCATATTTTACTTCCAGCGTCACTTCCGCCGGAAACAGATGCAGCGAATAGTTTTTGGCGGGAAGATGGTCGGATTTGGGCATAAATCAGTGTTTATCTTATCTGTTAAGGGCGTAGCAGCTCGCGGGGGATTACGGTCCAACCCCTACCGACTCGTGAATAATGCGCTCCTCTGTAAATACGAGTGGCGCTGCGACCACCCGCCTGGAGACACGACACGGGAGATGGGAGATGGGAGATGTCCGAAGGCATTTCATTTTTGCCAATCGCATTACGTGTTGCTTTAGCATTCAAAACGCTTTCAAGCTTTTTGTTTCTTATTCAAACAAACGTTGACTTTTATATTATTTCGTTGCAATAATCTTAATTTCCTATTTCTTTATTTATAAGAAAAAACTTAAAATTAAAAAATGCAGAATTCAAATTATTTTGTACACATTTCACTTGCGAATCCCATTTTTTCATAATTTTTCTTTTAAATTCCATTTTTTCATTTTAAATTACCAATTTTTAATTTTTAATAACAGCTAAAGCGAAGCTGGCAATACATAATGGAATCTTGGTTCAAACCCTAATGTATGGAAATAAAGCATGGTATTGGCAGAAGAAGGATGAAAGTAGACTAAATACATTCGAATCTCTCGAAATTATGGTAAAACTATGCATGATACATGATTGAACGGTGATGTTAAAAAAAAAATACAAGTCTGAAATCAGTATTATCGATAACATTATAAAAACGTGTATTGATATGGTTTGGGTATGTGGAACGAAAGAGTGAATAAGACCAGTAAAACAAATTTATGATAGATTTATATTATCCACTGACACTTCGTGATGGAATTGCATTTTTAATTTATTATTAGATTAAAACCAATATTTTTAGCTTTTCCACTTTTTTATTTGACCAGCGACCGGGTTTCGTCGTTACCGACATCACCAGTCTGATGATGTCGGTAACGAAACCCGGTCGCTGGTCAAATAAAAAAGTGGAAAAGCTAAAAATATTGGTTTTAATCTAATAATAAATTACAAATTTATGAGCAAATTTAGTTGAAAATAGGAACAGAGAAAACTTAAAATGATCAAGTATGTCAAATACGTTATTTATGTATGAGGAGATGCAGGAATGTGAAAGCAGTAAGGACAGATACAGTGTGGTGTGGCGTTATATCCTCTTTGCCTTAGTAACGAAAAATGATTAATTATATTGACTCTCATGTTTTAGATAATCTGCTGAAGCACATTTTTACTGTTACAATTTTAACAAAATCACTAATCAATCTACTGGTAAAAGATAACCCCCATATTTCGTTAAAAATTCGTTGTTTTCAAAATGCTAATTTCGTGTTTGATAAAGATTCCCCGCCGAAACTCGATAATAGGTTTGTTATACACGTGAGGTTTAACACTGCATAGCGTGTTCACTAAAACAATAGTCATTAATCAATCGGGGTTTTTTAAGCTAACAATTCCTCCTAGAGCAGAAAAACTCACATAAAAACATCTATTCTGTACTACGACTTCCTAAGCCATTTCCGACTTCATGTTTCATCAATTCAATTCAACGAGCGGTGTGTATGTATAGAAGTGTAGTGTGTTAATCTGAGGGGTGAGGAATAAGGGTGCGTCATCAATAAATCTATTTTTCTGTTAAGCTAAATAAGTAAATATTCAACTAACCATTTTTCGACATGTCAATAAAGATGAAGAAAAATATGGAATTCTGGGTATTTAAAGGGCTAACAACTTGTCATAGTCTTTTTTAATGATAACTGGAGCCATCTATGGTTGGATTGAGAAAGCTTTTATTAAGCAGAGATTCTTTCACTAAGATGTTTCCAAGACGCCAGCAAACATAATTTTCAATTTTATGCAGCTTATAATTTGATCAGTTATTTTCACAACATTTTGAGTGTGCCCAAATACTTGTTCGTAAATCTGGGTTTATCCACTTTTATTATCTTTTTGTTTTTACATTTTTGACATTTCAACATAGATATATTTAAAAATACGTTATGGATATTAAAATTGGAAATTATCATGTGTTTTTATTAGTGAATATCTAAATACTTCTCTTTGAAGCGAAATTTCTGAATCAGTTATGCAATAATCTGTAATTAGACGAGAATTGAGAATAAAATTTCAAGGACGTTTATGAGGCACATTTTGTCACATGCGAGAGAAAAAAGATACAACGTAGAGAGAAGGAGAAAAGGAGTTATATATTCTGGAGTGAAGCAAAAGAAAGTGAGCAAAAGCATCCATAACGAAACAAAGCGAAAGACACGTCAGACGCTACATATGAACAGACGAGGTACCGTGAGTTGTGTAAGTAATATTTGTCATTGTGTTTTGGGATTATTTTGTAAGAAATTTTACTTTCATGTAAATTGTGCTGTACGAGCATTAAAAAAAATCTCTTTTTCATCTTAGAGTAAATGGTAAATAATGGAGTCACCTGATGTACTAAGGACAAGTCTGAATCTTTGCAGAGGTAAATTAATTTAGCAGAGATTCCCAAGAAATCAATTTGTCAAAGAGATCTCCGGTATTCCGTGTAATCCGCATTTTCTTGCTCAATGCAAATAGTTGAAGAGGCTAAAGAATTTAATATGAGAAATTGCGAAAACTCTTTCCTGTAGAGTGCTAAGAATTCACCGTCGGTGAACTATTTATGGTGATTTTATTGTGAACTGCGGAATACATACCGATCTAATATTCTCCTCCAGACTCTAGTAAAAGGTTAGCTAAGCAAATAGAGCCCTCAAAATGTATTCAGAAGATGTAAGTGACGTTTTATGATATTCGTATATTTATGTATGTAGACTGCAGGTATTTTTTTAATATATAGCTACATTTATCTACTTTATTCATAGTAGAAGATTGTTTTTACTCAGTAACAATTTTTGCTATAGGTTTTTTTGGTTCATAATAATGAAATTAATATTTTATTTTTTTTATTATAATACTTAAAATTTTATTTAAATACTTTTATTTCTCTTTATCTGTTGATAGACGCGTTTCAATGCATTTATAATGCATAATAATAATGACGTTGATTGCATCGAAATACATAAAACCTGATAAAAAAATCTTTCTACATACTTATATACTATGTAAAATTCAAACATTTGTTTAAAGATATTACCGCAAAGTTACTGTTAAATCAACAAATGAGTTTATTTTATTTTATTTACCCCCGAGAAAGATAAATAAACATTAATGAGATCTCAACAGAGATGAGGCATTTTTTTTTATATGAAAGGGATATACAAACTGGCATTGTATACGTACATTGCCTGAGATAATGATCTGGTATTGGGTGGTTTATGTGATCACTTTATAAGCTGAGTCACGTTCACCTTGCATTTCTACAAAATTAACTTCGATTATGGCTAGTTCTAAAATTTGTTATTACTGTCATCTCACATAGAACTGAAGAATTTTAAATTTAAAAATGATTTTGAACAGAGTAGAATGTAAATACTGGTGTTACGCTCAGTAGTCATGGCAATAGGGGTGCTTATTTAAGAGTTATGTTCAATACGTGAAGCGACATTATAAAATATTATTTTTATTCAAGAAGAAATCGAAAGCGCTGAGTGAAAATAAACTTTCAATCGTTTAAAAATGTTGAAACCAATTACGGTAACTTTATACTAGTAAGAATAAAAATGATTACATTTTCTTATGCTTGAATTTCTAAATATCATCTAACTAATTAAATAAACATCATGCCGCTTCCCCGTAGAGGTAGGTAGAGAGAATGGAACTCCCACTCTATTTTGAAAACAATCTTTGTCTCTTCCACATTCATGTATCTCCGCATATAAACCCGCCGATTATTCCGAGTCCTGACCTGACCAATTTCTAAGTATTTGAAATACTTGATAATGCCAAGTTTTTTTCAGTTTTCTTATGCTTGTATTAAAAAACCATATTTGCCTCGTGAATTTATTTTAGTGTTCATTCTTAACTCATTCGATTCACATGCCCAAACCATCTCAACACACCTCATATAAAATATTTCAAAATATGTATTTTCAAATATTATTTTTGGTCTTTAAAAGTTTATTTCAGAACTTAAGTGATACACGTATGCACATCAATATGCAAATTAAAATGAAAAACCTTTCACGGTATTTTTACGTACACAGTACGGACTGTAGGAGCTCCCGCTGCGCAGCTGAATCATCCTTCAGAGAGGGCAAATTAAATTAAATCCTTACCCACCCTTATTGAAAGCCTTAACTGATTTAGTACTGCGTCGTTTCAATTGTGTTTAACCTACAAACTGTTCTTTATGACACTCGTGAGTCAACAAAGTCCTATTGTAAATCCAATTATGTACATTGCTAAAGGTTTTAGACAAAAATAAAATGATATACATTTTATTATTCCCAAATGAAATACACATCAAACAGACTAATGGAACCACAAAACATCGTGTAAAAAAATAAACCATTGTCATCATTTATTTACTCTTATAAAATTTTAATTTGAGTAACCATATTAAAAACTTATTTAATTGAGAGCAGTAACCATTAATTTTTAATAAAAGCTTCTACTTTAAGTTTAATCACAAAAAAATGGTTTATAAATAAACATAGAGATATAAATCTTTCCTTTAAGTTTTTTATTTACATAAACTTCTTAACATTATGATTATAAAGTTTTTCCTTAAAAATAATTTCAAACCTGGGTTTCCTTATTTACCTTCTTTTTCTCTTTGATATTACCTACTGGAAATGTTTAAAAGCACTTTTACCGTTATTTTTTTTAATTAAAAAGTAGAAATACAACGTTGTTTGCAGTTTAAAACCAAACATTAATACGATTCATAAGTGTTCATGCACCCGCCTCATTTTCCTTAAATCTTTATTCAAATTTTATTCGCACATAAAACAACGCCCTTTCATCCCCTTTTGTTCTCAATAAAGATTCGATTTATTTTATAGCTGCGACTTGCCGCTACACCCTGTCATTAGAAAGTAATAAGTACCCTCTCTAATCCCCGAAAGGTTGTCAAATTTATTTGATCATTTTATAATGAAGGGGTTGAAGATTTTGTTGCTTTTTTTAAAAATTACTCCAGCTAACTTTATTTTTATTGTTTTTATAAATCTTAATTGTTTTCTGCGTTTTGGTGTTAAAATCGCTCTTAATCAGAGGTTCGCTGAGCGATCCGTTGGTTTTCACACGATGATATGTATGTTGCGTGAAGCACGAAATTTAATAACCGACATAAAAGTGAAAATTATAATGATCTATGTTTCGATACAATAATTTTGCAAATGAATTCCAGATTTTTAGGTAAAACTTGTCATATCTGAAAATTTTAAATATGTCTAACTGAGTTTTTGATAATTTGATTGAAAACTGGTGTGATATAAATATACATTTTTTATTACTTTACTTACATAATTTTGCCATATCTTACCCCATCATTAAAGTACGTTAAATAAAATTAATAAATAAAAATCGATATTAATTTGTTACTTCAAAAATAATTTACGTAACATTGAATTCTACGTATTTGAATTTCAATTAAACTCATAGTTGCAAAATAAAGCGTTGGCGTTGGCTACACAAACACTTTAGTCATTTGTTTATTTTGTTGAAAACACATTCAAAGCGCTTTCCGAAACATTTTGGTAAAAATCGTATGAACCAATTTAACATAAACAAATATTAGAACAATACATGAAAATTCAATTTCATTTGATATATTTTTAAACATCTTAGAATATATAAAAAGGATTTACTCTTAACCTATATCAAATTTTGGCACTTGACTCCAAAAGTATATTTGTCAATGTTTTTTTGTCACAAATAAACAAACTTCTTGAGGTTTTTTATGCATATATTTCACTCAAATTTTAAATACAATAAGGCCGAAGACCAAATAATGCCTTTGAAAATACTAATACAGTTTAAATAAAGAATATTTCTTTCAAATGTGTTTTTACAAATATGCCAAATATATCAAGTTTTTACAAAACCACAGTTTTATCTGTATAAACGCATTACCACTCGTATTTAGTGAACTAGTAAGTATGTAGTACATTTTTTTTAAAAATTGAGCAATTAGCTTTAATATCCAAAAATATTTTGGATATTTAAGGCATTATCTTTGTGGGCAGATTTTTTGTTGTTATCATACGAGTATATTAGTATAAACATGCTTACTTAGGTTTTAGTATACTTGTCTCGAGTATATATAGGTCTTTAGATAAACTAATACTGACGTGATTAATAATTAGTGTAAATAAATATAAATTTAAAAACAAAACATTTTGTAGTTCCGCTTTTCAGTTTATTAAGAGAATATTTGTAGTTTTCTTAAGAAGTCGTTTTTACATTGATGAACAAGTGTTTTATTTATATTTTTAAATCATTTTATGACTCCACAAAGTTAATGTCAGATCTTCGGTTTTTATTAAGAAAACAGTAATGTTGTATTTTTATTATTTACAAAATTACTTCGATTTCATACTATTTCTGTGAGCCTTAGTTAGAAATAGGTATAAAATAGTGGTAGAATGGGTTCAAACCGAGAAACTCTGACTTCGAGAAATCTATGGATATTTTTAGTTTGCCATTAGACTTCAAAACACATCATATTTCAACTTCCTTTTCTTACATATTCTATCAATAGGCGTATAAATCAAAATAAAGAAATCAAAAGAACCATTTGTGTGTATTTAAAAATGAGACGTTGGGATCAATAATTGTGAAAAATGTGAAAAACATAGCTTATTTAAAAGTCTGATTCGCCCCTGGGACTGCATATATTCGCGCATTTAACCCCTGCTGTACCCCCGGCACGAATAAAACCATCCCCCACCCTGCGTCCGGTACTATAGCGTACAGCGTATAGCGCATCAATTGAGATTGATTGCTCCTGAATGATTTTAGCATAAATCTAAATGGAGGGGGTATTATTTTGATCGACCGATCAGGGTGGAATCGAAGAGGATGGCTTGAGATCTATTTCTGTGGTCCACTTCCATTTTAATGTTTAATTAGTTGGTACGTCATTAATCATAAGAAGAAAAAATATTTTATTACAATGATAAATCTTCCCTTCACTGTGAGAGTTACTATGACTTGACTCTTAAATAAGCCATTTTTTAAATGATCGCAATTTTATTTATTTCTGATATTACATTCCTTCTAATATATTTTTAAAATACATAGAAAATTGTATTTGTAAGCTTACGATATTTTCATGCTTTTATTTTCTAACTTACGTAATATATTATGTGTCTACCATTTACAAATTCTATTGACTGCCAAACTATCGAAGCCCATAAATCATATTCTTTATATTATTAATAGGATTATCTGTTCGTGTTTCAGCATGTAATAACAAGGAGAAACTTGTAGTGACTTAATACGTACAAAAAAGACAATCTGCGGAAAGATTTTTAACTAAATATATTAAGCATATATTGAACACTATCGCTGTTTTCCTTATACTAACAGCAACATTTTATTGAACAATCGATTGAGGACAAAATAACAGTGTTTTTTATACTAGTTACTAGTTCTCTATTACTTTAGCCTTTAAGTCATTGTTTTTGTGTTCGTCTTAAATTGTATTTTTTTTTTGCAAACACTGTAATTTTTTTGTTTTTTTGTTTGTTTTCTTATTGTTTTATTTTACTAAAAGTAAAAGAGGTAATGAGGGGATCCCGAGGGGTGGGGACGAAGTGTCGGCCTCTGTCCGTACATCCTCCTCGCCCCTCATTAATTGAATAGAGCATTATTTATTTCTTCAGAAATATTTTGAAGATTTTCCTTTATGTGCAGCTGACAGAGAGTCCCTCAGGACTCTTTAACTGCTGCGGGTGGATGGCGGGCTCAGATTCCAAAAAACAAACAAAAAAAAAACAATCGATTGAGGACAATAGTCTAACTGTGTTTAGTCTGAATTTTCATAATGATTTTCAGTTTGTTCACTTTCATATCTATACACAGGTCTTACTAAAACATTAAAAAAATAATGTTAATGTAATATTTAAAGTTTTGTGTATGAACCAGGGCTTGAATAACAAAGAGGGTAATATGAACTACATACACACGCGTAGTTGGGTAGATGCTGAACTGCGGAACTGGCGTCGCGGATACAATTCCCGCCAATTGCAAAATGAATCAAACAAATATTCATTTTCGTTTGATCTAGATGTTTGTGATTTATTTTTTACACCTTTCTTCCCTATCTTTACTATATTACCTACAGACAAGAAAAAAAAATAAAAAAATAAAGTTCCTTTTCACGGTAGCCATTTGTTTATGCCTACTTTACATGCACGAAAACCTTTGTTTTTAATTGCATTGTATCCCATTCGGTTCTGATGATTGCTAACGACACATTGCTACCCCTCCCGCCACCCTCCGTAGGCCACCCTCTCAAATAAATATGCGAGTTTTAATCCAATGAACGCCACCGGATTATTTTCCGCTCCAACGTATCCATATAATTGGATACCAATGGCGACCGAGCGAAATGATTCGCCATTCATCCACAATAACGATACTTCTCTTATTGACGAAATTGCTTATTTTAATTTGCTTGAAAAATCACGATGCTGACGTACACTATTCTATTTTAGCCTAGCGATCTTATAAAAGCGTCAGTCATTGTAATATAATTTATGGCGGTCGTAGGTGGTACTATGACTTCTTAATGATTGCTTGACCTTACCAGCATAGCATACTAAAACGATTATCAAAATATTGAATACGTGAAAAGCAAACTTTACTATCACTTGTGAAATATCAAAGGTCAATATCAAAATAGGGATACATTTTTATGTGTTTATTATTATAGGAAACGTATTGTGAATAGTAAGACCGCGCATGACACAATGATATCAATATTTAATATTTATGGTGTACATCAATGTGACAATAAAAATAAAATACTTATGATATTTGTGAGTTCTACTACTACCACTGCCACCATCACACCGTTTCTTTGCATGGGTAGGCAAAAACAATAGAACGCCACAATCGTCATTTCTACAAATGCTCATAAGTCTAAGGCAAGATTATCTGACAAATGTAAAAACTCTTGCAAAGCTTCAATATTTTTAAATAACAAAAGCGTTTTAAATAATAACTGAAATGATTTTAGGAAAATGTTTATTTAATTTTTCATTTCACCAAATTTATGGATCAAACAGTATTAAAAAATTATGCGTTTTATTTATATATACGACTAGTTTTGAACTACAGATGATTTGAACTACAGATGATGATTTGACTTACAGATGTTTACATCTTCTGGTACAAATTAAAACTTAATTAATTAAATTATTATCAGTTTTAATTTGTACCACAAGATGAAAAAATCTGTAGGTTTTCAAAACTAGTCGTATATATAAATAAAACTCATTTAAGCGGTATATTCAAGTGTTTAATTTCAATAATATAATCATGTCATTCCACAAAGTTAATGCCGAATCAATAAATAATATAGTATTCAATAAAACAAAATGTGAAGAATTAAATTTAAGACTCACCCTTAAATACACGGCATTTAAAAGGAATAGAAGTGAAATGATTTACCATCCCCCTTTAGGGCGAAGGGTAACCCACAAATTATTATCTATGTATGGTTGAAGGTAGAATATATAATTTTAGAGTGTAATTAATCCATGACAATTTGATTCAGGTTTTTTATCAGGAAAATCTACCCTTTCTTTAATATCAAACCTTTAAAGTAATGCTAAAAAAAGGTATGCATTAAACATGTATACCATATTTTATTGTTGGTCGATAAATATAACAATTATAAATTAATAAAAAAAATACAGCTGTAAATGTGTAACAGATAAAAATGTACTGATGTTAGGGATTGGTTATTTGATGTTCAAAATTGTTAAGTGTTATTTGTTTTGAAGCGGTATCACCTGCTCTTTATTAAAATTTAATTTGATAAACATATTTGGCATTAACTTGAAAGTATTTTATTTATTGTTTCGGCATTAACTTTGTGGTAAGACATGTTACAATGATGAAAGAAAACACTTGTTTAACTCAAGTGGTATAAAACAAGTGTTTTCTTTAATCATTGTAACTTGAAAGTATTTCATGGAAACTTCATGTGAAAAGAAAAACAACATTATTTTTTTCAATTTACACTACTAGTTTGGAAAAAGCAATCTTCTAATTGACAAATAGTAGTGTAGTATTAAAGAGCCAGAAAATCTTTGGAAAAACTAAATGATTATGGAAAAACCATAAAAAATTGGTTTTCGGATACGTTTCTTACTTAATTTTCGAATGCAGTGCTAATGCATCAGAACCTTCCAGAAATTATATTAATAAGAAACTTATATAGCAAACTGTATTCTTGCTATTTTTTTTTAATTGCACATCTACATTGATAAGAATCAACTCCAAACCTTCAATTAAAAAATATCAGAAACCAACAATAATAAAAGTTAAAAATATAAATAAAAAACCACTTATACATACTTATGTATTAATTTTAAATCAAACACAGATTTTTTGAGTCAACTAAGTTAACTAAGAGTCTACTAAGAACTTAGATGACTCAAAAAATCTGTGTTTGATTTAAAATTAAAACATAAATGAAAATGGAGTTCTACAAATTAAACGCTAAATCAATAAATAAAATAAAAACCATTTATATGTTAAAACATTAGAAAACTTTTCAATGAACACGGTGAAAAAAATGGCTTCTTATTTTTTAAGCTGAAGGGCTAACATGTGAGTTTGAACGGCTTATATTTACTGGAATTTAAAATAAAGTTACATAAGCTTGCATGAAATAAACAATAATCCAAGCTACGAGCGAAAAACAAGGTAAAAAGGGCATTTTTTCTATGCTAAAAAAGAAGGAAAATTATTTGTGTGCATTGTTTATAGATTCATCCCCCACTGCGAGGGATTATATTGCCCAATCGGGGTAGTATCAGCCCTTCAAACCTAGCCACAATGCATAGGAGTTCTTATTTGTTGGAGGGTAATTTGAATTTTATCAGAGATTTGCATGACCGAGCAGAATTCATGTAGGGAAGGAATTATATAAACGTATACCATATATAGAAACCGCGTCACTATTTTTGATCCTATTGAACTAAGGGATTTAATTATTATCTTGTGATAACGATATGGTAAACATCAATGGATTGAGGAATAAGCAGTGAGTGAACGTTTATTTTTTTAGCACACTACTTTAGATTCATCGTTCACTTTGTATAATACCGCTTTTATAAACACTTATTTGTGATTGATTTTTTTTAACTAGTAAGTTTTGAAAATAGGTGCCTGCAGCAAATACTGGGTGTAAAGTAGAACGACTGCATCGGGAATGAGGGCGTGAGGAGAAAAACTCAACAGCCCCTCATACTGGAAGTCCTGAGGGGGAGAATGTGGACATGGTTGGGACATGTCCTTAGAATGCCACCTGAGAACATTAACCCCTCATGTCTTTTTTTCCAACCCCGAGGATTTCGGCGCCCTGGAAGGCCGCTGATGACCATTTACCGACTATACTCAGCGGAACTTCGAGATGCCAGACTGACCTGTGAGGAAGCCAAGGAGATGGCGCGTGACAAAGTGACTTGGAGACGTCTCGTGTTGGCCATAGGCCTAGGAAGCGAACATGGAAAAATAAGAATAACGTTGATAATTATCCTTTTAAGAACATATTTCTGAACAAACAAAAAAACCATATTCAGCCTAGGCCCTAGCAAAAAACTAAAAACATATTTTTAAATAACTACTCGTTATTAACCATCACATCGCTTCCCCATAGAAAATACAAAGACACGCCATTCTCTCTTTTTAAACGTTATTCGCCTCTTCTATATTCATGCACTTCCTCACACATCTTCTTTTAACCCTTATCCGCACACAGTGGTGCACAGGGCACGGTTTAAAAAAATTGTTAATTACATGGCAGAAATGTAATCAGTTTTGCGCTTCTTGTACCAGTCCGGGGTGATATTAAATAAATATAAAAGATTTTCACACTCTTCTTTATCCATGTTAAAAGGTAAAAAAAAGTCAATAATCTGTTTTTGGTAAAAATATATATGCTACTGTTATATAAGAGGATAAAACCCAGATTTGTGAACAAGGACACACTCAAAATGTTGTGGATATAATTTTATATTTAGGTGGACTTTATGTTTCGTTAATTATTTATCATAAAGTAAAAACAACTTCTTCTTCTTCTGGTTGGTGTCGGTCTTATGACCTGTTTTTACGAGGGATTAACCTCCTACGATAAAGTAAAAATATACTGAGGAAAAAAGAAATTGAATTTCGAAGAGCAGTTGAAATAAGAAGAAAATTCGTTACTAAATAAACATAAATTGTGAGTATTATTTTTTGACATCTCATAAAAGATGAAGAAAAATTTGGAAGTCTGGACATTTACGAGACTGAAGACCGTCATAGGCTGGTTTAAGTGATCATTTTACACACGTGTAACATTCGACTTTGATGAGATGTCAAAAAATAATATGAAAATAACTCCTGTAATTGGAGATAATCCAGATTTTGTGAACAAGTATTAGGACACACTCAAAATGTTTATTGCTTTTATCGATTTGAATTCCATGTTCGATTAAATATAAATAATAAAAAAAGGAAAATCCTTCTTCATTAAGATGCTTAACCCTTTCTTTTCGACTGATAGCTAAACCCAGCCAGCCTGCGCTAGCAGTGCGGGCGTGTAGTTCAAAGCTCGTAGACAAATTTCTGGAATATTCTACCAACGTTGCCGAGCCGCAGGTAGTAAATTAAGATTGAGCGTCATTTATCTATCATCCCTTACGTACGCACCTCACACTTTAATTACATACCTGGCTCCAGCCACTGAATAAATTATGGAAGCAGTGTGAAGCTTCGCAGAGTACCCGAACGTTTGGCATTACGTACACAACACGTACGGCGAACCGCCGTGAAAGGGTTAAAGGCTTAAACTCGTATAGTTCGTGTATAATGTTTGCTCGTACGTAGTGTAGTAGCAGAGTGATTGGCTACAACTCGAAGAGCTACGGATTCTATTCGCAAATTCTTTCATTTCTTCTTCTAACCCTTATCCACACACAATGGTGCATAGGACACTGTATCGTGTTGACGCAGTGTTATCTCAATAGTTACTTATATCAAGGCAAGGTGATCACTTCTACACTTTGGTGACCTGTGCAGTATAAAAGCAAGTATAAAAGCAAAAGAAATATCAATAATTTTTCAAAACTCATTGTTTTTATCCAACATTTATACTCGAATAACGTTTAAAATACTTGTAATATACAGATAATTGCTTTTAAAAATGAATAAACATTAAATATGCACGTCAAATTAATCGTTAAAAATGTAAGGTATTAGAGAAATTCTGTTATTTTATGTTATAAATTTACCGTTATTTCCAATGATTTTATATAAACGTACATTTCTGATACGTGAATATGGTTTTAATGAGCAACGTCTTTTTTTAAAAATATAATTGCCTCAATTAAAATTTGTAAATTAAAATATTGTATGTAGTAATTAAGAATACTTATGTGAAGATTAAATGGACTGACGGTCCTTATATAGCTTTATAATTCTAGGTACTTAAGTACGTCGAATTGTATATTTTTAAAATTAGTTTGAAAATGCCATAATTACGCTAAAAAATTGTCATAATACTGAATTTTATGTTGGTATTTTTAAATAATAAAATATATGTGAGATATAAAATCAGAATATAATAAAATACAACTTATAAGACTCATAAAATCTGTGTTTGATGTAACGTTTAATACATAAACCTTTTTTATTTGTTAATTGGTTTTATTGATATATGTAATTGAAGTAAGCAGTAAATATAGACGGTTTGTTTCATATAATAATAATGATAATAAACCCTTATCCACACTACAATGGTGCATAGGGCACTGCATCATATAAACGCAGTGTTATCTTGATCGTTTACACATGAAGGAAAGGTGATCAGCCCTCAGCTTCATGTACCAATCAGGGTAATATTGAATAAATATTACAGTGAAAATTTCTCTTATATTTATTTGAACCCCCCTGGGAATCGAACCCGGGACATCCAGAGCAGTAGCCGAGCGTGCTAACCATTACACTACGGAGGCGGACAATATTTTTTTATTATTTTTTTTTTTTTTCATAATTTTTTTTTTTTTGTATATTGTAACAATATATTTTATTTAATTATGTCCCATATGTATAAAATAGTTTATTAAATATTTGAGTCAAATAATTGTCATTATTTACATATGATAATGATAATATCATTTATTCAAATGTTTCCGCTCTACCATTTTGATATAATTATTTTACTAGCGGCCATACCACTGTTTTACACATTTTTCAACGCCTAGATTACCGCACAAGCCCATTTAATCTGTAAGTATTTTTTAAACAGGATTAATTAGTACCTACTTCAGTAAAAATAACATCGCAGAGTCGTGTTTGTATGTTAATATAAACAAGATAATTTCATCACAAATAAATAGGAAAAAGTATTATTTATTTTTTTGAACAAATATGGATGGAATATTAAATTTTTAGGGAAGAGTTATTTATCATTTGTTTTGCCTTTTTAAGCTTATTTATCTTATATATGTATATGATTAATAACTGACGTTTATTAACATAATAAAACATTGGTCTTCGGGTCGACCAAAAATCGCATGTGTTAGACATTTTGTGTAGTTTTGAGTGTGTAAATGGTGCTATGGTGGTGAAGGGTAGTATTGTTTGCATGCTGTGCTAGTGATTGTCCTGACGAAGAGACGGGTACGTCTCGAAACCGGTAGACGTAAAAATCTCGGTGAGTGGTTATATACTAATTTTATTAACATTTTTGTTAAAAAAAATAATAATAATAAGTAATAATAAAACACTTATCTTGATATAAAAATACTACCAGACACTAGTTATTAGTCCTAGTTTTTTTTATCAGTTCAGTCAAAATTATCCACACATTCTTTTAAAACGGTGGAACGAAAAAAAAATATACAGATCAACAATTTGAGGCAATTTAAATCCTGATGATTGAAAAACCTTCATTTTCTTGGCAAATACAATTTTCTACAAAAAAAAAACAACGTATCTACGACTGAAATTTAGTAACTTAATTAATTATTAGTAGAATTGTGGAAATTAATAACTCTTGTATCCACAAAATACGTCGGTATGTTGAGTAATTGTTTACAACCACTAATAAGATAATTTTAACCAAATGTAATTACTCATTGAGAAAACTTTAAGAAGATACGTTAAGTTTACAAACAGCACGATAATTTAAGCAAGTTAAAATAAATAAATATATCTTAAATAATTTACCATAGGTAAATGTTTTTTACAATACTTCTAATGATTAAAAAACTTATAGAGATAAAATTGATATCTCAGCATAGATGAAGAAATATATTAAGCCAAAATATTAAAATCTGGATATTCACAGGATTTACGGCCTATCACAGATACTTATAGTTATCATAATTTTAAAAAACTAGACTTCCATTAACTTAATTCAACAATTTTAAATTAAGAAGTCTGGATGTTTACACGGGTACCTATCACAGCTACTAATAGCAATAATATCTTTACCCAGACTACCGTTTTTTCAATTATAATATCATTTATTATTTCGGACACTGGATTATTCATCCTATGGATGAAATGTCAGTTTTAAATGTGTCTCAACTTGTTATGAAACATGTATCGTTCTAAGTTCTAAGTCTGAGCATTACAGGGCTTGAGACCTGACATTTGGCTGAATCAAGCGGTCATATTTCAGAAATATATCGAAAAACCTTACCGCTATGTGTAAGAATCAAAGACCATCGCTTTGAATACAAGTTTCAAGAATTAATGCAAAATGGATATTTAAAAAGGAGGACAAAGGTGAACGTTACACAAGTGTATAAAGTGATCGTTTAAAGGGTTTTCATTTAAATTACTAGTTTCGTTGAAGGAGGAATTTAATATTCAAGTCTCTTTTTTAAACGTTTTTTTTTTCATAAGCAATACCGTACCTGCTGTGAGACTTCTTGCTGTTTAAATGTAAAACGCAAAGCGTCATAATAAAGACTTTTTATTTATCTCTCAGACTCCACAGATAACGAACCCACCTCGGTCTAAATAGTTTTTCAAATATTTGAATTAAATGAATAATTGTGTTTTGTTTTATACATGCGGTAGGTAATAGGTAAGCTTTATTAATAATATTTTTAAAACCACAATGATTATGAACGAGGCTGAATAATTAGCGAAATGAGAGAGGCAACTGAAACAAACAGATCTATTGAAACTCCACGAAGGCCATCACAAATTTGTTTCTGTTTTAATCCTTGAAAGCTCCTGTTTAAATACGGATAGAACAAACCGTGAAACAGAGTTAGGAGCTTTGTACATAAAATAGAGGAAAATACTTCCACCCCGCGTGACCGGAATATTGAATTTCAGTGGGCAGTATCGTTTTCCGTATCAGCAAACAACATAGCTTTCAAATAAAATGATTTCGCTGTATCTGGTGAGCCAATTTTCCGACCATTATTTTATGGTTGTTTCAGATTTGCCTTGCCCTGGTTTCTGGCATTTCGAAATACCCCCACGAGGACCAAAGCGGTGTTGATTCAATTAAAATATTAAATACAAATATCCAAAAAATACCGCAAAACTAAAGCCTCGTTTAAAAACTTGGACGTTTCTTTATTGGTTATATTTTTTTCATACTTATGGGACTAGGTATGAACTAAATAGATTATTTAAATTTATTTTCGTTATGGAAAATCATTAGCTCTTTTTAAAAACCTCTCCATTTTTTTTTTGTTTAAAAGCTGCCTTTAATTGAAAATAGGTATCAAATCGTGGCTCACCGGGTTCGAACCCAGAAACATTGATTCTGAATCCGCGACACTAACCACAGAACCAAATATCCACTTTAAACTAAAGATTCAGTGTGATACTGTTATTGGTTACTTCTACTCAGATATTAACTTGTCTTTTCAAAAAGAGTTTTTAAAAAACTTTTTTATAAATTGGAAGGAACCATTAACCATCGTCATAACTTGTTTCTCATTGCCGATAAATATTAATTTAAAATGTGATATTTACAACGAAATACTTCATAACATTGTACTTTAATGTATATATCTTTGTTGAGAGAAAGTTTATAATGGGGATTTTGACGCCATTTATAATTGGGTTATGAATCCGGCAGGTGGCAACCATTTTGCTTACATATTATTACATAACACAATTATTATATTACGTCAAATAATTTCCACACGCGGAATACAAATTATTGTGGTATGTCGTGATTTCAGATCCTGATTATACGAACCTTCGTTAATTCCCGTCATGGTCGAGAAATAAGTAATATCAGTTTGCTGAACATTTACGAAAATAATATTTCTTCCTGTTTAATAGGGGAAAAAATAATAACATAAGAAACGAAATTGGAATTCATCATAATGGCTTTGATATACCTATATTAGATTACGTGCTGTGTCAATATATTCTTTCAGGGTAAAATATTTTTTTTATAATTAAAAAAACAGGAATTTGCATGGGTTTTTGGTATATACGAGTATATTAAAATAAATTGACCAACTAATTATTACGCCCTTTATCCCACAATCTGTTTTTGTACATAATTCTGCCTCTTCCACATTCATACATATTCTCATACACACCGATTATTTCGACTCCTGACCTGACCGCTTTCAAGTATTTTACATACCTCATCATATCGAGTTTTTCTCGGTCTTTCTCTGATTCTATTACCAACCACATTCGCTTCATAAATTTGTTTAAGTATCCTTGAGAAAAAAGGCGCTAAGTTAGCATTTAATTTTTTTTAAATATAGAATAAGGGTGGATTCAGTTATTGTTACATTGTTAATCAAGATTTTACTATTTATGACTTTACAATATTTTCATATTAAGAAGTTTAGGTGTGATGTTTTGATTATTGACTTTTAGTCACAGGTAATTTGGAAAGTTTCCGCGGTTTTCCACCTCTAGATGGTGTTGATGCCTATATATTGAAAACCACTTATTCGATTGTCTCAAAGGAACATACGTTTAAAATATGACATTATTGTTTACATTTTTTGTGAACGTAATTTTCTAATTTTTTGTTTGTGTAAAAAGTTAGAAGTATTGATTTTTAAATAAGTGAAATATATAGATCAATACGCTGTGTGATGCTTTTTTGCTATAAAAAATGTAAAAGCGCTGCAAAATCATCCCAAAATTTTTGTGAAGTATACGGTGAGAATGCTTGAGTAACCGAAGTACCCAGAAGGTGTATGCTTGATTCCGTTCCAGAAATTTCGATGTCAAAGACTTAAAAGTATCATATTTGTAAATTAATTATTAATAATTAATAATTTTCAGTATTTTTGTTACTAAAAGTGTACGGTCTGTCTCTATGATTATTACCACAGCAGCTGTTGCAGTAGGTACAAGGCCGGATCACTGGACGCGTCGGGCAAGTAGCTACTAGAAAAAGACTCTTTGTACTACAGATAAGTTTAGAATAGGACCAAACCTCAGGCACTTATCGCGTGAGCAGTGGACCGCGGATGTCGCATGTCCCAGCCACTACCCGCTACCCTCCGCACATGCCAACGGAATATGCAATGAGAATTTATCGGGAAAATGTGGCCGCAAAACTCTACCTCCATCCACTTCTCCGCGCTCCTCCGCTCCTGATTAATCTCGCACGGTATCGCCACTCAGCGACTATTATCTTAATTTATCGCGCAAACTAACACATAATAAATTAACGATTTCCTGCAAACTGCGACGTAAATTATGTATTTATAAGGTGTTTAACTGTTTACGTTTCCCAAAATCGACTGCGGAAAATATACACTTACTTATTTGTTGTGGAACAATCAGCGTATCCTCGTATACACATGTTAAGGAGACGTAAAACATACACACACGCACACACATACACACACATACACACACGCACACATACACATGCACACACGTACAAATACATACACACCACATACACATATAAAAATTTCACAATAGCTGGAAACTTCTTGTTTTAAATATTTTTAAAATTATTCATCAACTCTCAAACACTGTATACAACCTCTGAAGGCTGTATATCGCAGTTGGTAATTTCATCTGCCTGTAGGTATCTGTATACAAGTTCCACGAATTGAGACTATGCAGAAGTTTCACAGTATTTAAAGTAATTACTCAAGCCAGTGCCAGATTGTATGCTGTAGAAATTCTCTGATATCCAAATATATATATTCTCTTTAAAATAGATATTTCGTCATTGTTGAGACACCTAGGAAAAATAATTATTGCATGTTAGATCTTGTGTACGATTTTGTCATACGCTTTATGTTGAGAAACGTATCTGCCTCGGATGACAAGCAATATCCGTAATGCAATTCTTGAATTGTCGACATTTCCAATATTTCTTATTTATATTAAGTAATCTGACTTGGAGATGAACATTTTGCAAGGGTGTCGAAAATGATACATCCGTTGGCGAAACTTTGAGATGCGTTGCGGGCACGTTTAATAAGTAAATAGCGGAGTGTTGTCGGCATTCCGAACGCTAGTCACGGACATTGGAAAACTTTGTAGCGGGAGAGCTGAAAAACGAGAATGGAGGCCACTTCCGGTCACCGTGGCTGCGGTCAGGCGATTTTCAATTGCAATTCAAATATTTCAGTTCTAGAAATTTCTCTTTTTTCAGAGAAATCCAGAATTCCGTTTCAGAATTTTAATCGTGTGATGTTTTGCGAAGCGATAAAAATTTCACACTAAGTGGCTATAAGTTCCTAACAAATTCAACCTAGTGGGAGAAATTAATTTATTAGTATTCCTGTAAACCGAAACATTAAATTAATTTATTAAATGAAGATCACATGAATGGTTCCATCCAATTTAGGTAATATTTTTTAAAAATTAGGCCATATGAATTGTTAAAATTTAATATTATTACTGAGAGGATGAACTGTATATAACCATTTATTATAATAAACTATAAGTCATGAATATAACCTTCGACATACATAAGGCTACTTACTACACAAACATTTTTTTTAAATAACGGAAATATCAAAAATGAATTAATGTTTGAGAATAGAATTGTTTTCACATACCGAAAACAAAATGTTTTTTTACCTCTCGATAATTAACATACATAAGACATTCATGGTTTTTCAGCTAATTTTTCGACAGAGTTTTATCATTAAAGACATCATCTGACTAATAAAGTTAGCAACGACGACATATTTTTTAATTATTATTATTTATTTGGCATTCACCCAGTGAAGGGATGTTTGTATCATTCATTATTATTATTTTTTAGAAGTATCATAGTATCGCATGACAAAATTTATTTGATCTTTACCTATTTGTAAATAAAGACTAAATAATTATATTATTTGCATAATACTTACTAAATAGGTACATACCTTTTGTTTTGTAGAGTAACTCGTTTTAGTATAAAAATGATGAATCATCAATTAAAAGGTCAATAAAATATTTAAAAAATTATATTAGTATTCATTAAAAGTATTTTTTTAAATTAATTTTTCGTCAATTTTTAGGAAAGTCAAAATTTCATTATAATAGTAATCAATTTATCTCAGAGATGGTTTGAACCTGGAAACTCACACATAGAGTCCGCAGCGCTTATCATTGAACTACAATTCCGTTAGTTTATACGTTATGTAGACAATTAATCAAATATAATGAACAGAAAAAAATGACATAAAAACAATTCAAAAGCTTTCTGAATCAATCCTAATGAGACTCGAGTTTCGAAGAGTTATTTAAAACAAATAAAAAGTTGTCTAGACTTTTGACAATCACTTTATCGTTTTTGTAATGGAGACTCAAATATTTCATCTTAAAGCTTTCAGTAAATTTACCCGTTTATTTGATGTCTCAAACAAAGTAATGATTTTAGTCTCCTATCTTCATAATTACACAAACGGCATGATGTATTGAGATTCGCAGATAATCCCTAAATGACAATTATTTAATTTTTTAAAGCTTTAAAATCAAGAAGAAAAATTCTAACCAATATTGTTTTTCTACTTTAAGGTTGGTGACTATAGAGAATAATTAGTATTGTAGTTATTTTATTATTAATTCATTAAGGCTTGTGAAGATAAAAAAATAAAAGCTTGTTCATAATTCTATGACAGCGTTATGAGTTTATTACAATTTTCATTGCAAATAATAACTGACTAACTCCCCTCAGGGGTAGGCAGAGAGAATCGAACGCCACACCAATCTGTCTTTGCAAACATTCTTCACCTCTTTAACGTTCGTACATCTCCTCATACACAACATTCAATGAAACAACAATTATGAACTTTTCTCCCGCTTTTATTTTGTTTAAACAGAGACCATCGTTACCGACTTCATTAAACTGGAAGTTTATATTACACTTCAAATATTATTACCGTCATATTAATCTTTTTTCCAATCCCACCAATGTACCGTCGCACTTATCACCTGTAATTAGGTACTACACGCCTTCTTTCTTAAACTCTAACAGTCTATTACGGAATGTATGTTCATGACTTCTAAAAAATCAAATTTATCACTAATTTTCTTGAATTTCTATAACTTTTTATCAAATTTACTAGGACAAAACTTTTTTTTATATAAACAATTTTTTTTATCTTAATGTTAGTTACTGTGCGAGTAAAAAAAAATATAGATATGTGCGGTTTTACCAATTATGATTCATTTATCAATAATTATAATGAATTATCATAAACTCTTTTAATTTCCAATCCATTGTTTATTGATTTGGACTGCAACAATGTCATTTTTACTGTATTTTTAGTCAATCAAGTGAACAGTCACCAAAAAAAACTAAAACTTTGATACTAATAATACCGCTTTTTATGATATTTTATAATTTTATCAAAAAACATAAACAAATATTTTTCGCTATATTCCTTGTTCTCAGATTAAATCGTTCTATCGTTCTAGAGTAAGGCGTTGAAAATTGTAATTACTTACCGCTGTTTTCTCTTATTTAGGATCTAAAATTGAAAACTTACATCTTCAACATAATCCAACATAATTCTGGGCGTCATCAATGAAACTGAGCTTCCTTCAACTTAACAGGTCGTGATTTAGTATCGCTAAGCTTCTCTGCAGTCTAACTTTAGGGAGGAAAGCTTCCCTTGAAGTCAGCCATAAATTGTTGTACACTCCACCACTTCGTCATTCCAATTCCCCTTCCTTCTTCGCAAATTAGAATGCAACCCAATCTGTAGTCATAATTTCATGTTTTTTCCCCGACAGAATTGAGGAAAAAATTTTTTAACATTTTTTAAAGTTATCGATGATTTTCTTATTATTATTTTAAGACAATTTCTGACTAAGTAATTTAAAAATCCCTGTATTTATTTCTAATTACTTTTTACGTATATGAAAGTTGGCTTGAATGGTTCTAGGCACTTTGGTAGTATAGACTTTCAGAGAGTGTACGAATAATACCATATTACTTAAATTATGTGTGTGCCTTCAAGATTACGTTACATCTGGACAATATAAAGAATTTTATAAGCTCAACTCTAAACAACAACTATACTTGTATGATACACCAACCTCTATTACGAGTATTAGGTATTAGTAAAATATCGGGTAGAAATATTCTACAATAGTAGATCATCTGGCAATTTCATTTGTTATTTTGGCAATCACTTTATTCTAATATCTTTCAATTTAAAAAATTAATTCGATTAATTTATATCCCCTTATTATTAAAATTGTATTCATGACACATATTTTAATGCATTCAACATCGTTTACTGTATTTGATTGTGATATTGATCCGATAAAATGTTTCGATAAACACGTGTCACTACATAACTCCATAATTAGTCAAATATATCAGATAATAGATTGAGTATAACATATCAATAAAATGTGATATATTGTTATATTTTCTCTAACCCCATGATTAAAAATAATAAAATTAAAAAGTTTAATAAACAAAGAGTATTAGCTACTGCCATATAACTGAACACGTTTTGTGCAACTATTTTGAAGATTCTGACTTATTTTATACTCGTACTCAAGGCGTTGCAACGCGTTGTAAGTATTTAAAGTTAACAAAATTGTTTTAAAAAATATGATGCATTATTTTCCTGAATAAAATTAATTTTCTCAAAGAATCATTTATAACGATTCCTTGTAAAAGGATAAAAATTAATAAATCTTTAATTTATGCGAGTACCAAACTGTTCCAAACCTTGAAATCGCTCTCAAGTTTATTGACCCTTTAAATGATTACAGTAAGCCGTAGTTGATTGTCACCGCTAAGCGGAATCACCCCTACACTTAACGCACACAAGCTATGAGCATGTACATACGCGTGTAGTTCGTGTGGCATTATTACTCGGAAAGGTTATCGGCGTATTATCAGATTCCTTCAGGGCTAAAAAACGCCTCCCAAGGGTGGTGACTCCCGGCAACCCCTGCTCATTCAGGCGTGCCCGAGAAAAGGCGTCACTAAGAACTAACACATAAAAATACAACATTTTCCTGGCAAAATAGTAAGGAATATATTTTACGCTTTCACAATGCTCTGATATTTGAAGGTTGTGGCTGGAATTTTTAAATAATGTGACTCTTGTTCCCCCCTTTCAGCCATAAAAGAAGGGTTTATTTTAAGTTGGATAGATTTGTCTTCATTTTAGGGAAGTAAGTGATATTTCGAGTACTTCACGTAACTTCATATTTTATCTTTTTCAAAATCACATATTACAAATTGCAATATAATAAATTTATTGTATTTTCTTATAAAATAAAAACTATAATAACAAATACAAGTAAATAAGAGCATATTTAAATTTAAAGCACTACTAAACATGGAATTTGTATTTCGCTCGTTAAATATTTCAAATCTTTAAAATCGTCCATCATTAACATAAAACATTTGATTCTTCTTTTTAAACCGCAAAGTTTGTTGTATTCCTCAAGACAAAAAAATGTAATAGTTACATAAGCTTTCACTACGAGTATGTTAGGTAGCCCTAAGTCTCTTAATCATTGCTACTATTTGCAATTTTTTCCTCCATTTTCATTCCCTTATACCGATAATATAGTTGACTCGAGTCTTTTTATTTGCATAATCTGAATTTGATGAAATAATTCCACTTCAATATCATTGGTACATTTCATGTTTTATGTAATAATTTTTTCGATTCGATTTAAAGTAAAATATTTTCGAAATAATATAACAAAATAAATACATGCTTTTGCAAAAAGTATAACAGGTGAATATTTAAATAAATATGTAATAAAGGACTAAAAAATACAACAAAAAAAATGCAATCTAACTGGATTACGTACTTACGGATTACGTAGTTAGCCGAAGGACCGTTATAAAAATATTATGTCCTATTATTCCTTAGTCTATTAGAATTTCACAATTTTCATAACTTTATGAACTATATGGGGTATCAAAAATTAATTGAGTAATTTAATTAATATTTAAGATAAAAATTCACTTTATTATCATTTTATGATTTAAAGAAAAGTTACAAAATACTTTAACTAAATTCGGAATTTTTATAAGCTTTATTCCTTTTTAGGTAAAGATAACTGAAAATACTTCCTTTCATTTCTTTTTGAACAAAATGTTTCACGATTTTATTTGTTTGTGATATTTTTAAGGTTCCACGAAGGCATGATTTTAGTTCGGGTCAGATCTCAGGGGGTCGACTTTTCTTAATTACAGGCTCCTTGTTTTTCGAATTATTTTAAGGTTGTATTGGGAAATAAAAGAGTTTAAAAGAAAAACACAACAAGCTTATTTCAGCCGAAAGTTTCACGAAGGTAAAGTTTTATTATATATTTTAATATAATGCTTCAATTTGCTTCTCAATCTTTTTATAGTTATTTTCTTAAGTACAAGTATATAAATATGTTACACCTGTATAGAAGCACAGGATTAATCACCTAGTTTACATTCATTCACACACGTGAAATATTTAATCGATCAAATGATATACTCTGTTTATCTGTTGAATGAAAGCGTTGTTGAGTGCCGAGAAAATATATCATAAATGATTCATTTGATATTAAAAATTCCTTAGTTTATTACTAAATCAGGACTCACTTAAAACTCGTGTTATCATTTTAAAATAAAAGAAAAAATATTTTATTAATAAATATTTTTTACTAATAAATACTTCAATTCAAATGTGGTATTAATCGATGAAAAAAATGGAAAATGAATAAAAATATATAATACAATGCCTTCCTCTATGTACTACTTTTTATTTTTCTTTATATTACAGATTTGACATTAAGTTGGATGCTTATTTTTTTGTTTAAAAAAACAACAGACAAATTTCTTTCAAAATAATTAATATTACAAAGCTTGTAAAAAATTAAATTAGAATCCCATGTGAGATAACAAAACTCGTGTTTTTGGTTCACGTTGAAAACAATGAACATAAAGTTTTTCAAAAATAACGATGCTCATCATTCTCGTATGGAGATTTAACTGTATTGAGTAGATAAAGAAATAAAACTTTAATAACGTTTACAAAATATAATATATAGTATCAAACAATTTAGATTTTTTTTAATGGAACGATGATTTTTCTGATTATTTGAACTTTTTAATGTTACTTACAACGTTATTTTTAGATAATTAGTAATAACCCAAATAAAATATTACATCATTAAATATTAATATTTTAATTGATATCTCGACAGAGATGAAGAAGTTATTTACGTTTATCCTACTGAGATATTCGAGTAGGATTTACGATATGTCATAAGCTGATTTACTTGATAATTTTATACAACATGTATTAAAGGCTTGTTTAATATTTGTTTCTTGAATGTTTTTCGAATATAGAAAGTGGTTAAAACAAAGTTGTTTTATTATATAAACATTTATCTTAGCTTAACAACCATATTCCTTCAATTTTGAATGTATATGTATTTAGTGACATAAATGTTGCACATATTTCAATTGAAGTTTCAGGGTTGCCTTTTATATGGAATAAAATCCATCATTTTATAATGAAAATTTGGTCACATGGAAATTGCTTTACATAAATAGGATTAACATTTTAAAACTGTCATTTGTTACCCTTGTTCAAGCTAAGAAACTTTAAAGTAATAAAATCTTACGGCGTATTCACTTAAGACTTCAGACAACACAAAAAATAAAAACGTTTATGAGTATTCTCAATATTATTAATATTTAAAGCATTTACTTTGTGGTAAGTCATTTTTACTTATTTGTTTTTTTTACAAAAATGTTAATAATATTAGTATATAACCACTTCTCCGAGATTTTTATGTCTACCGGTTTTAAGACGTAGGTTTTGAGACGTGCAAGGTGGTGAAGGGTGATATGGTTTGCATACTGTAATAGTGATTGTTCTGACGAAGAGACGGGTACGTCTCGAAACCGGTTGGCATGAAAATCTCGGTGAGTGGTTATATACTAATATTGTAAACATTTTTGTAAAAAAATAAATAAGTGTGTTTTTGGGTATTTAATTTTTTCAATATTATTAAACTGAAACATTTACATGTATATACTTCGTGAATAAAATTCTCCAACTATACTGTAAATGTTTTTTATTTGATATGACAATAAATTTGATTAACATGTAGCAATTGGATTAAATGAAATATTGCTTTCAGAATTATGTTAAACTAAAGTGAATATATTATGTTTAATATGTACATAACTATACGAGTACAGTTCCATATACCTAAGCATATTAGAATGAGAAAGAGATGGAGAGGAGATGTGTATTTGTTTCAGTGCTCGTTAGAATTTATATTACAAGTGACAAATTCCGGAGATATTTCATCCTCTGCCATCCACATCCTATGAACTATGCTGAGATAATTTCCTTGATAACTTAAAGCTAGCATTAACTTTAACTCTTACTAAGTCCGACCTTTCAGCTGAAATCGTCTTTTCTCACATACGAATAATGTTAATGTTTATATGAAATAAATAAAAATAATATGATAATAGATTCAAATAAAAAAAATATATTTTAAGAGTTTAAACCTAACATCTGATAATCTCATCTCAACTAAGCTATTATTACCATCAACTATCATTATTAATATGTAAATAACTTACTAACCATCACGCCGCTTCTGCGGAGTGATAAACAGATAGATAAAGAAAAAACTATAATAAAGTGCAATAGAATGCCATACTTATCTATCTTCGCAAACAATCTTCGCCTCATCTACATTCATGCACGTCTTCATACATACCCTCCGATTAATTCGACCTCTGATCTGGCTGCATTCAAATATTTTGTATACTCTTGAATGTTTTTAGTACAAAATAAATAGATTATTTAAGTTTTATTATATTTATGATTTGACTTTGTGGAATAACCTGATATATATTAAAAAAAAACACATCAAAATTAAGTTTGTCGTTTTTGTGACCTGTGTATGAAAACATCGACAGTTCTCGAAATAAGTTGTGTTTAAATTGATAAATCCCTTAATAGTCTTAAAAAAATTATTAATTTTTATATTTAAGAGTTTGTAGTACATTTATATAAAACATATGCATATGTATATTAATGTAAATTTCGTTCCTACATATAACTGAAGTTAACGGTCTAAAGTTGTGATTTTTTTTAAACATGTAAAACTAATGGTTATACCTAAAAGGAAAATGGAACTACCGGTTGTTTATTGTGTTGCGAAAAATGTTCACATATCAGTCGAATAATGTCTCCTTTTAGTAATCGATATCAAGAAAGTGCTTTCCGTCGACCGGAACCTGTTGCGTCATACAGAATGAAAGGAAGATTGATATTCTCGGAAGACATTCTCCTTACGACTATATTAGAAGAAACCCAAGAAAACTTTAATTCTCTCTAAAAGATAGAAGAAATATGAAATTGAACATGCTAGGAACCCTTTGTAATGTATTTTTCCAAGAATTAAATAGTTGAACAGTGATTTTCTTTATGAAATCTGAACATCTATTGGTATATTGTATAGTATTTTTCACTGTATTTTAATGAATTTTATTTTTTAATTTATGTTTTACACGGTAAAAACTGTTTCTTAGGTAAAAGAAATGGTGGTATTTACTAAGTGAAGCTTAAATTAAAAATGTATACATATAGTATTACAACAAAGTGACTGCGAATGAATGAATAAAACTTTTTTCTTTGCGCTTATTTAAAAAAAAATCGATACTTTATTGAGAATAACGCAAGCTTTTGTTAGTGCAGGTATGCTTCTACAATACCCTTAACATTTCTGATATTCGTTTTCTCCTATTCTTGGATAATAGATTTATATTATCCACTGACACTTCGTGATGGAATTGCATTTTTAATTTATTATTAGATTAAAACCAATATTTTTAGCTTTTCCACTTTTTTTATTTGACCAGCGACCGGGTTTCGTCGTTACCGCCATGATCAGACTGATGATGTCGGTAACGACGAAACCCGGTCGCTGGTCAAATAAAAAAAGTGGAAAAGCTAAAAATATTGGTTTTAATCTAATAATAAATATTCTTGGATAATTATATTTTCTATTCTTCCTCTAATTTGATGCAGATGCCACATAAAAAAAAATAATACGTTTAAAACCAATTAAGTGGAATGTGTTTTACGTTTAAATACGTTGTGCTATATTGTTTGATTTAAAAATATTCTTTTTTTTTTCATTTAAGTCATTATTTACTTTATGGTATAGTAATATAATATTCTCGTTATCATTCATCGTTCACTTTGTGTTTTAAGTGGTATTACACAAAAAGAACGATGAATGATAAGGAGGGTATTTATAATATTTATTTAGAATTTCAGAATTCATAAAAAAAACTTATCAAAACTTGTATACAAATTTTCTACTTTATAAGAATTAAATAAACATATCCATTTTAAATAATTGTATCTATTTCTTTAAAATCCTTTTTAAATATTTTTTTCTTTGTATTTGTCTTCTTCTTCTTCTTCTGCCCCTTATCCGTAACCAAGTGGTGCATAAGGCACCGATCAGATCATAACGACGCAGTGTTAACTTAAACGTTTTAACTAAAGTTGTTTTACCTCGTCATGATGACATTAAAAATATTTTGTAAATTAAAAGCATTGTTAACTTTGTTGTATGGTTAAACAAACTATCTTTATCATTCATCTTTTACATTGTGTAAGACCACTAAAAAACACTTTCCCACGACTTGCGGTTTCAAAATAACCATTTTGTCATCAAGTCAAATGTAGTCGACATTTGATCCGATGATAGAATGATCATTTTGAAATCGTAGTCATGTGTTACATAAAGTGTACGGAAAATGGTAGAGACCTCTAAAATTAAAAGACTTATTTAAGAAGGAATATGTGAGAATAATTCATTTTTCTAATAATATTTTCCATTGAAAGAGAGACAAGAGAAAACCATTTAAATGCATAGAGATTTCTGAACAATATGACATACTGTATTCTGTAATTTAAGTAAAGCACCCGGAGCCATGCAAAGCGACGCAGATAAGAGAATCGCATTTTCGTGGGAAATAAACTGCCACCCTCGTGTGTTCAGCCGTCATTTGTACGGAAGGCAGTATCTCCAATAAGTGGTTGTACTCTCGCGGAGAGTGGCCCTTGACGCTAAATGCTGGGAATGTTTGACGGCCGGTGACGCAGGCGACTGTGGACAAAATGTCCCGTCATAAAGGTCAAACGATTGTGGCTAGTCAGTAGCTAAATATTTGTGGGGTTGGATTGGCGTACTTTTGAAGTGCGCTGTGGTCACTCGACAATGAATTGAATTGTATAAATGCAAATTTGAGTTCGCTTTGAAACTTTTCTAATTCATATGTATATACATATATATATATATATATATATATATATATATATATATATATATATATATATATATATATATATATATATATATATATATATATATATATATATATATATATATATATATATATATATATATATATATATATATATATATATATATATATATTTATATATATATATATATATATATATATATATATATATATATATATATATATATATATATATATTTATATAAATATCAAATGTGGGTTTTCTTCACTAAGGAATTATATTTACAACACGCTCCTTATAATTCATGTGTATTAAAGTGGTATTCACTACTATGTGTAACACCACTTTAATACACAAAGTGAACGATGAATGATAAGGAGAGTGTTAAAAATAATTTATATTTACATTTTGACCTCAATATATGAAGAAGAATATGGAAGTCTGGGTATTTACAGGGCATATGACCTATCAAATGCTGGTGACGTGATCACTTTACACGCGTGCAACATTCATCATTCAACCTATGATTGACAAGTACACAATAGCTAAATTCCTAATTTTATCACTTGTTTATTTTCGGGGAAGATATACTGCATATGATTCTACATTTATGCAACATATGCACATGATGCTTATATGTTTTAGTGGAAACAAGCACACGATCTTCGATTCTCTCGGGATGTTGCCTACAACAATGGAAGTTTGGTCCAGAGTTACGGAAGACCAAGTTAGTTCACAACTTCGGTGTTCCGAACATTTGCAGATCTTATTCCTCAAACACTTACATACATTATACATGAAAAGGAGAACATGTGAAATAAGTGATACGTTAAACTGGAATGCGGATATACAAATTACGAATGGCTTATAGACGAAAAAACATAAGCACAATTATCTGTATGCTTTCTCACTCACGTATGCCACAAGAAACGCTTTTATTCATACATGGTACCATATATACTCATCTATATATTTGATTTTCATAATAAAATTAGTGTAACTCCCTATCTACTTTAGTATAAAGACGGAGAGAGATATATACATAAGTTAAAAAAATGTTTTTAATAAGATTTGGAAAACACCTTTATAAAGATATTAAATCCTATGTTTATTGAATGCCAGATTTGATTTCTGAATTGTTTTGTTTTTTAAAATTAAATTAATTTTGTTTGAAAAATACCATTTTTATTTAATTTCTTTTAAAACGGCGTTTACTTAAATTGTGGAGTGCATTGAAACTTGTCAATAGATTTGAACTCAGAATATGACTGCAGAATCTTATTTATGTATACTAACAAAAAAATGTCTAAGCCACATTCCAACTAAATCAATGTTTTTTACAAGAAGTTTTGTACATCATTTTATTATTCTTGATGTTACACCATCGAATTTGGTTTCAATCAACGAAATTGTTTTTATTTTCAAATATTTTTCTTCAAACCAAATTCAATTAAAAACTTTATTTTTAAAGGGAAACGATACCTAAAATTACCAATGCGAGTGTGAATTCAATTGTTTTGTTTTTAAATAAAATAAGCCTCTCCTTTTTGTTAATTAAATGAAACAATTCTGACAACATGCTCGATATTTCCACACAAGAAATCATTGAATAGCAGGGCTATTTAAGTTAATCATAAAGTTCGTTTAATCTGGAAAAACGCGGGGCGCGTACAGCATAACAATTATTTCATTAAACCGGGTAAATAAATGGTTTTCCATTCCAAAATTGCAAAAATATATTTATTCCAACCTTTTCATACGTCTCCCAAAAAGCTCTCTCTACAACCGGGATAAAGCCTGAAGTTACGGACACAAAACACGTATTTGTAACTCTGATAAAAAAGGCTCTAACCATTGTGGGTCACATGCTAGCACGGATTGTTCTTTTATGTAAATAATATTTTTTACCCGGTTTTGCCCGCGGTTTTGATTGTTGTATTATTTCAACGTCTAACAATGAGTTAATTTAACATTTCGGAAAATAAAAGCTGTGTAAACTTCTCTCATTTCCACGTTTGGTTCAAAACTAAGTAAAAACTTACGAGGCAACAAAGGTAAACCTTTTGGACGAGCCAAAATACGCCTTTTGGGTCAACTGAGGTACACTGTTTTTTGCCAATACTAATGAAGGTCCGAAAAATTGGCACTGTGAAACTATTTTTTACATGAGTTTTATTTTGTATTTAAATATTTAGTTTTTTGATTTTGCGATCTACGGATGACGCTGTTGTATTCGCTGAGACTGAGGGGGACCTGCAACTACTCTTGCACGCAGTCTATCTTGCTATTCAAAAATACAACATGACTATATCAGCTACAAAGACCAAGAGCATGGTGTTCTCTCGGATCCCAGTGGGATGTAGCATGACTGTGGATGGCGTCTTAGTAGAACAGGTGGAAAAATTCAAATACGTGGGTGTGGACCTGTGTGGTCAAACGTATCTGCGATGCAAAGTGATGGGACAAGTAAACAAGGCTGCAGCCATCTCAAGATGCCTGAAAAATTCCATACGGAAATATCCTGAGACGAAGATCGGCAGCAAAATCATGATTTACAAAACTTGTGTCCGCCCCACCATAACGCATGGGATCGAAAGTAGAGCGGACACCGTTAAAAAAATCAAAAGGAAATAATTTTATTCTTACTGTATATACATAAATATTTCAATTTTATATTTTTTATTGGTTATTAATATTTAAAAATAAAATTCGATTTGTGGTTGGGTGGGCTTAAACCTAGGAACTTTGACTTAGAGACCTTGACAAAACTCCCTCCCGATTAATTGTTATTTTATAAGGAAATTTAACAGATCAGTTACATCGGCTGTTATTTCAGAGTGATGGCATAACAAACCCTTGTTCGGACTAATTATACAATTCCACATTTGTACTTACTATTTGTATTTGGAAAAGAAACATTGAGAAGGACGAGAGGAAGGAAAGGATAGAAAGATCAAAGGTTGAAATCAAAGGTGAATTGTAAAAACAAGAGATACGCCACCATATGAACGTAGTATGATACCAAAAGTTATAGTTGAGGAACTTGGTTTTTCATTTTTATTTAAAAAAATAACACTGATAAAATCACCATAACTTTCAAGTTTTTATAAAATACGGTTGAAGGATTGCAGCGTTGATCATGATCAAATCGCATTATTGTCATTGATTTGTTTGCAGTAATAAGTTATTATCAGTAACCCTAATAACCTTTGTTTTACAAATGTCAAGATACGATAACTAAGTTACGATTGAAATTATTATTAATGTTGTTATTAATTTTGATCATACATTCATGCGTTTCTTCATCGATAATATTCATAAACGGTCATTTTGATAAAAGAATTGTCTTTGCTCAATATATTCTTATCAACCGGAAAAAATGTTAAATTGGATGATTACAAACGTACAAATGAGTCTATGTAGTTATTATAAACGTATTTTCAACATGTTTTTTGTCATTAATAAAGTAAAACTTACTCACCTTATCTTGATTTACGTCTTTGTTACTTATCTACACAATTGTATGTATCAATTCCATTATAACCTAGTGTAGTTACTTTGCGAGATATATCTCGGCATATAAACACTGCGCCACGGCGTAATGTCCTTTATTTGTAAGTCAGGAAATAAGGACTCCTTCATACAAATACTACAAGACGGTTATAAATGTAGTCCCTTTCCCATGAGAAATGATCCGCTAACCCACCGCGTCTAGGATTAACGTTGAAACATGTTTGTCAACATATTGTATACACGAGTACTAACGAAACGTTATGATTGTATTTTGCTCATTTCTTGTTGAGAATGGAAAGACTTTTCCAGATTTTTATTGATATCTCAACATTTTTTTATTCGTTACTAAAAATATGACATTTTAATTTTATTAATTGGACATTTTTACTTATAAAATATCTTAAACTAGCTCCACAGTGCCTCTCCAAAAAAGAGACTAAAGTCTTGTGCTTAGAGAGGAACTTACACTCAATATTTATTGATTGTACTAAATCAAGGTTAAAAAAACGTGTTTTTTTCGTTATTTTGTGTATTTTCTTCAATTTTTCCATCCAACATATGAGTTATATTGAGTTATATACATACACGCAGAGAGCAGTACAAAGCCATTGATTTTCCTTTGAGTTGGCGAGAGTTTAATCTAAGATATCAGTTCTGCAATCAGATTTTAATCAAAATACCTCTACTTCCAATTCATAATAAATAACATATTCACATGATTTTGAAATGATTATTATATTTATCCATTCGATTATAAAAATAAATCCTCTAAAAATTTAAATTCAATTCAAATTCCCTCATACAACGTTCATACAAAATTCCCCTACAACCTTTAGAGTGGGTAGCCTCCCCTGTATCCCCCTACAACCCTTTCGCACAAATTTATCATCTCGTTCACATGAAGTTGACAAATGCGCGGTCATAGTATCAGATACAATATGGCTTGAATAAAATTAAACAACTGGCTCTGAGCGAATGTGAAGGCCGGGGAGGAATTTCCCGTTGTATCTACACAAGATAGCTGAATTTATTATTTGCATTTACGTCGGCATTAAATATCCTCGTGATACCAAGAACTTGTCTAATCCATTCACTGGTTTCAACTCTAGCAACTTCTACGGACGTTCTGTGTTTTAGCATACAGAGTACAATTGAATATGATATGTTAAATGCATTATCATCTAATATGTTGGAATGGAGTTATCATTGTTATTTATTTTCAATAAAATTAACTCTATTTTGAAATTGATGTTTACTTATTAAAATGTTATTTCTATATTTACTCCTTGTTTATTTAACGTGTTGTTATTTTTTATTTACCACATAATTTTTTTCATGATTTTGTAATATGGAAATCTTCGTGCAATTCAAGAAACCTCTAAAACATAACTATCTTTCCTTGAATCCCTAACTCTACATTATATCATTCTTTCTTGTTTTCTTCTTCCTCTCCTCCCTCAACTCCTTACCTGATCGTACTTCCTAGGCCTTCCTTGTTTTTATCAATTTACGGGTTATACATATGCGTTATAATAATCTAATCATTTGTGCTGCAAATAATTGTTAATATTTTTTTTTTTCATTTATACTTATGTAATAGATTTATATTATCCACTGACACTTCGTGATGGAATTGCATTTTTAATTTATTATTAGATTAAAACCAATATTTTTAGCTTTTCCACTTTTTTATTTGACCAGCGACCGGGTTAATAATATAATAATCTAATCATTTGTGCTGCAAATAATTGTTAATATTTTTTTTTTCATTTATACTTATGTAATAGATTTATATTATCCACTGACACTTCGTGATGGAATTGCATTTTTAATTTATTATTAGATTAAAACCAATATTTTTAGCTTTTCCACTTTTTTATTTGACCAGCGACCGGGTTTCGTCGTTACCGACATCACCAGTCTGATGATGTCGGTAACGACGAAACCCGGTCGCTGGTCAAATAAAAAAGTGGAAAAGCTAAAAATATTGGTTTTAATCTAATAATAAATTATACTTATGTATTAACACTATCTGCGCTCTGGTTACATACAAAAAGCTTTGTGAGATTAAAATTTTGGCCAGTGTTATAAATCTAGTTTAGGTTAGTTGATAAATATTGATTCTTAACAATAAATCCGCCAGTGTACATTTATTCGGTACAAGATATGAAATCAATTATGAAATAGTATAATTTGATTCTCTTCTTAAAAGTACATTTTTATTTCATTCAGTTCATTTTATTCGGTAAAAGAAATTTTAATAAAAATTAAAAATATTATTGCAAAAGTCCTTTTGTTCAGTTTTGAGCATTTTATTTAGTTACAGAAACTTTTAAAAAATATTACAGAATTTAAATTTTAAAATTCCCTTCTTGTTTTTTCTCCTTTTTTAGGTATGCGTGTATAGTATAGATGACTGTAATGTATGTACATATGAACTAAAAATAAAATAAAATCAATGAAATACGAGAATCAATCGTAACAAAATAGTTATGAAGTTATCATTTATCAAATTAAACAATTACTATCACCCATTGACGTTATTAATAAAACGATAATTGAAACAAAATGCTTCGGCGCCATTGCGGTAAATATCTAGAGGTATTGAATTTAACACCAGTTAATCATAAAACGACGATTTCCGTTATAATAATTTATTTTGGGAGTGATTTACTCGTTATTGGAAATATTTAATCGGGAACGGAATAACAATGAATGTTTCGCATCAAATTGCCTTTTATTTGAGTACTGCATCAAATTAAAAGCAATTAGCTCTTGTACTGACATACTTTTAATTGGTGTTGTACTGTTTTTACTGTAAAAGTCCTCAGGCCATGTTCGTTTTAATAAATATGTTTAGAACGAGTTATCAAAAATGCATTTATTTTATATCAGGGGTGGCCAAACTATCAATCATTGCAGGTTACCTGTTTGTTTACTAATAGGTAGCGGTCTACCATAATGGTAATTGTTAAGTGTTCATAAGAAAATTAGTACCTTTTTTTAAAGTGTTTTCCATACATTTTATTTTAAATAAACAAAAACCTTGAAAAAGCTTTACTCGTGCACAACGAAGTCCTGGTTCCAACCTTAATACATGGAAGAGAAGCATGATTTTGGCAAAAGAGGGATGAAAGTAGACTGAATGCAGTCGAAATGCGTTCTCTCAGACTAATACGCGGTAAAACGTTTTATGATAGATTTTCAAACTGTGATATTGGGAACCTATCGTAGGGGTAAATTAAATGCATTTTTTTAAAGTCCGAAGCAATTGGTCAATAACTTGAGATTTAATATTTTGAACAAATGAATACATATTTACGTTTGTGTTTATTTAGATTTTTTATTCAAAGTAAATACCAATTATTTTCGTACGAACTACATACAAGCAATGTTTATTAAAATAATGATGTTTAAAAAAAATAGACAATAGGTTTAAATTTTTGCTCTTCAACAGAAAAGGCATACATACTCGTTAAACTCATTATTTTACGAAAAAAAAAATTCTATTGTCAGGGAATTTTCAATACGAACGGCTTTAAACCTCAATTTAGTGTACTCATATACGTACATACTTTCTTGCATTATTAGTTTAGTTAACAATATGTCTTGTATTGGTATTATTTTTTGTTATTTGATTTAAAATAGGTTTTTTAATGCGAAAGAAAAATCACAGGTTTTCAGATCAATGATGTTATATATGGGTTACAGAGTGAAATCACCAATATTTTATTTTATTTTATAAACGTTTTAGGTTCCATGTCAATTCCTATTGATTATTATACTTTATTATGACACATATTTCTGTGCACTTGACATCATTAGTATTATTTTAAAACCATATCCACTCCCTAGGTGGAGCATATGGAGTCCCCAAACTGTCTCCAGGCTTTTCTGTCGGCTGCCAGCTCCATTGCATCCTTCCAAGTCCGATCCGTGTCCCGAAGTTCTGACGAGAACTGCCGACGAATTGTCAGCAGTGTTCGTTCTGGGCGGCGCGAACCTGATGCCTTGTAAAAGAGGCAAGCTTTATTAAGGCTCTCAGGAGGCATGTGGAGTACATTTCCAAGCCAACTGAATCGCCTTTTATTGACGACAGTAGTGACCAAGATTTAGCAGTGTTAAATAATTTAATCAAATGCATATAAACACGTGTCACAACTAGTGATATTTTGTATGTTAGAAACTTTAAAACATATTATTTTTCCAAATTTCAAAATTTAAAAAAATATAGTATTCGTTTTAACTTTATATCTATCGTTTTTATACTAATGAAGATGGAAATCTAAGCATACCAGGGTTTCATCCCGGAGTAGGAATTAGGAAGGCTTAAGTGATCACTTTATGTACTTGTGTAACGTTCATCATTCTTCAAATTATTGAACAGAAAGTTATATACAACATTTTGAGTGTGTCCAAATACTTGTTCACAAAATCTGGATTATCTCCAATTACAGGAGTTATTTTCATATTACTTTATGACATCTCATCAAAGATGAAGAAGAATATGGAAGTCTGGGCATTTACGGGGCTTACGACCGTCATAGGCTGGTTTAAGTGATCACTTTACACACGTGTAACATTCAAGAATTTGATTAGTGTGGTTGTCAATAATGGGTAGAATTGGTGAATGTTACACGTGTGTAAAGTGATCACTTAAACCAGCCTATGACGGTCGTAAGCCCCGTAAATGCCCAGACTTCCATTTTCTTCTTCATCTTTGATGAGATGTCATAAAGTAATAAGAAAGTTATATGTTTTTATATAAACTGCTATTGAATTTTCTTCGTATGTTACTTGTAATTTTGATAAATTTGTAATTTTGGCTACTAGCAGTGCCTTCATTCAAGAAATAGCCTAATTGAAAAACGATTAATGTTTTATGTCAAGTTGAGACACCTATAATAATGATATATCAATCCAGCGTTTCATAAATATTTTTCAAAAAAATCCTTAAGTAAATGTTGAAATAATAAATTCTGATATTTTTGTTAAGAGAAAAACAAAAGAAAATAAAAATATTATGTTATCCGTTTTAAGAAGGGATTAAATATATTATCTCTTTTAAAAAAAAGTACTCGAGAAATAAAAAAAGGTTTCTTGAACGTACTTCGGAAAAATCCTTTTAGCCCCATGAGAAGACGCTCTACTCGACGTTGGATGTGTACATAATAATGTGATTAATGGTGTTAGTGACACCAGATCAATAGAGATGAGGGAAATTCAACTTATCAAGGTCATATCATAATATTTCAGAATTTAATTTAAAAATTTTTTTTTTACGGCATGTAAAAGCTTTTTATCGACAAAACTAGTGATTTGGGAATTTTTCGAAAGGTTTTCATATTTTACACATTTTTAAACATCTAAATTCCATTGAATACCTCAGTTATATATATTACATTATTTTTAATATTTAGTTATATATACATACAAACACATGCATATATATATATATATATATATATATATATATATATATATATATATATATATATATATATATATATATATATATATATATAAATATAAATATATATATATATATATATATATATATATGTATATATATATATATATATATATATATATATATATATATATATATATATATATATATATATATATATATATATATTTATAAATATATATTTATTTATATATATATATATATATATATATATATATATATATATATATATATATATATATATATATATATATATATATATATATATATATATATATATATATATATATATATATATGTATGTATATATATATATATATATATATATGTATATATATATATATATATATATATATATATATATATATATATATATATATATGTATATATATATATTTATATATATATATTTATATATATTTATATATATATATATATATATATATATATATATATATATATATATATATATATATATATATATATATATATATATATATATATATATATATATATTTATATATATATATATATATATATATATATATATATATATATATATATATATATATATATATATATATAACGTGGTAATATTTTCCTTTTGAAAATTAAGTGTAAATAATATGTAAAGTGGGTGTATAATAATAAAATAAACAATGTGTTGCTTTGTAATTAAAGTTTATTCTTAATTTATCTTTATAATAATTTTTATATCTATCTATCTATCTATCTATCTGATTCTGACAGTTATTTTTTCCTATCGGATCTCTTTTGTTTAATTCTGTGCGACGCATGCGGCATCTGGTGGTAGAACTGTTTTATGTAGGTACTTTTTGTAAGTACTTAATAAAATGTATAGGTAGGTACCTAGTTATTTTATTACATCTCCCCCCTTGGGGATAAAAATTCATAGTAAAATTTTCACTCGTCCTCCGGATCATCTTCTTGTAGTGAAGGGACTGGTATAAGTTTAGTGATATGATAAAGTTTTTTTTTTTTTTTTTTTTTTTTCTTTCTTTTTTTTCCTTCTTTTTTTCTTTTTTTTTCTTTCTTGTTTTTTTTTCTTTTTTTTCCGTTCTTTTTTCTTTCTCTCTTTTTTTGTATTTTTTTTTCTTGACCCTTTTAAAGTAGACACAGTTTTTTTTTAATCCATTTGTTTTTTTCTTTTGAATTCCTTCATTTTTATTCAGATCTCTTGAAGTATCTTCTAATATAACCAAATGTACAACTTTTAATTGTTCATCTGCATTTTCATTCGATTCTAAAACTGGATTCCTGCTTAGACAATCTACTTCTAAATTCTTCTTTCCTGGAGTATATTTTATTTTATCTTTCGTAGAAGTTTTTTCTACTTTATTTTTATTTTCATTTTTCAAGCACTGTTTCTGTGTTATTTGTATGTCTTTATTTTTATTCTGATCTTTTAAATTATCTTCTAATTTAACCAAATTTACAACTTTTAATTGTTCATTTGCATTTTCCTTCGATTCTAATACTGGATTCCTGCTCATACAATCTGCTTCGAAATTCTTCTTTTCTGGAGTATATTTTATTTTATATTTTGTAGAATTTTTTTCCACATTATTTTTATTTTCATTCTTCAAGCACTGTTTCTGTGTAATTTGTAAATCTTCATTTTTATTATTAATCTTATCATCCTGCTTTGTTTTAAACCAGCACGTTGCTTCAGAGTGATATCGAGTTCCCTTATTTAAATTTTCACAAATCTTACATGGACTTTTATCTTTAATTTTATCACTAGTTCTTAGATTTCCACGTCTTCTTTGTTTATCTTCTAATCGTTTTCTTTGATCATCTTCTAATTTTTCTCTCTCACTCCGAACATATTGTAGTAATTGTTTTAATACATCTAATGTTTCATAATCCATTTCCAATTAACAAAATTGTCGTTTTATAACGTGGTAATATTTTCCTTTTGAAAATTAAGTGTAAATAATATGTAAAGTGGGTGTATAATAATAAAATAAACAATGTGTTGCTTTGTAATTAAAGTTTATTCTTAATTTATCTTTATAATAATTTTTATATCTATCTATCTATCTATCTATCTGATTCTGACAGTTATTTTTTCCTATCGGATCTCTTTTGTTTAATTCTGTGCGACGCATGCGGCATCTGGTGGTAGAACTGTTTTATGTAGGTACTTTTTGTAAGTACTTAATAAAATGTATAGGTAGGTACCTAGTTATTTTATTACATATATATATATATATTTATATAAATATTAATATATATATATATATATATATATATATATATATATATATATATATATATATATATATATATATATATATATATATATATATATATATATATATATATATATATATATATATATAAATATATATATATATTTATATATATATATATATATATATATATATATATATATATATATATATATATATTTATATTTATATCTAATTGTTTATATAAAATCCAAAGTAATTAGCGAATAACTTGAGATTAAATATTTTGAACAAATGAAAACATATTTACGTTTTTGTTTATTTAGATTTTTTTATTAAAGTAAATACCTTTTATTTTCGTACGAACTACAAGCAGTGTTTAATAAAATAATGATGTTTAGAAAAAAATTGTCAGTAAAACATCGGGTTTAGATTTTATACTTGATAAACTAAAGGCTTCCTCACAGTGTAATGAGCAGCACGCTTAACTTTGATAAATGCGTGCAAACTTAAACGTCACTTTCAACCGTAGTTCGAGTCCTCAGAAGGAAGCTCCTTAAATAAAGTTCAGTTAATTAGCGCTGCCTTAACTTGCTAGTGAAGAATGCTTAAGTTATATTGGCTTTCGTTCAATGGCTAAAGGGTTCCCAAACACCTATGTTTGTAGGTGAAATCGATCATACAAAAGCGTTTCATATAAAATTCTTAATTGTTTTATCGTTGAATACATTATTTTCAAGTAGAAGTTGAAACGAAGTTGTTTAAAGAACTTTCACGTTGTAAATATGAACTTTCGGATCTAGGATGAGTCTAAAGTGGTGACACAAAGTACACCGCAGAAAGAAAACTGTCCTTTGTAATGCATCTTCTTTCTCAAAGCTTTGAGAAGAGACATACAAACAAACCAACTGCAATGAAACTGCGGGCACGGGGTAAAAAGACGGAAAATTGTTTCCGGTTGTTATTTGCAAACAGAATAAAACATATACTGCCACTGGATACTAGATTTTCATCCATTGTAATCATGTGCATTGTTTTCAAATAAGAACTGGTCGATAACGAAATTTTATTTATTACTTCATTATCATATCATATATTTTTTTTACAATTTAAATTAACAATAATGTGACCTCAAGGGGATTTCATTTTGCAATGCTTTATCAATTTGCCACCCTCTTGTACAGGGTTGGACAAAATTAATCACGATATCGGAAAATGCTGTAATTTTTGCAAATGATCAAAAATCAAATTTGACATCTATGAGCTAGACAGCTGTAGTATACATGAGCATAAAATATGGAATCAAAGATTTATGATTGAATAATGCAATCGACAAATTGACATGATAAATTTTGTTCTACTTACTTCCATTATCTATTAATTTGTGGCTTTTTTGTAAATAATTTAGTATTAATCCGTCTTTAAGAATAAAGAGATTAAGTTTAAAATAATAAATCTTTAATAATCAAAGTTCGTTTAATCGTAAGTGGTAAATGATTTTTTTTATTCTAAGTTTTTATCTCTTGGTTCCATGAGTGTTTTCATGTAGTATATTGATGGGTTATGAGTCATGTATGAAAAGTATTATCGTGTGGTATGTGAGAATATTTTGAGTCACAGAAAACAAGTATGTATTTCTCCTGTTTCATCTTTCATCAGAGATTACAGATAATTATATCATAAACGTACTTATGTTTCTACTAAGTCGCAACATGATATTTTAGAGGTTATGATTGCTTTTTACTCTTTAGCATTTTATAAATATATATACATTTGAGCACATAAATATGAATAAACGGGTATTAAAGTATGCAGATAAACAAGTTTGTGACGTATTCGCGATACGTGTCGAAGGCGAGAAGTAATTCGGTGATAAATTATTGTTTGATCCAAAATTTGATTCTTTGGACCCTCCGGTAGAAGATTTCCCTAAGGACGAGTACTAGTTTATCTTTATTTATGACCCAGAATAGCCTATCGGCTTGCGTGGTAACGAAAGATTCCATACCCAACATTCTGCTGAGATCACACTGTGCTGAGAAGGGTAGGTATTGTGATATGGTGTAAATATGTTTATCGGTATTATTTCGATAAACAGTAGCGTTGACTTTTTATGCTGTGTTTATAAAATATTTACTATTTTATTATTAAAACTAACGTCTTAAGGCCTAGTCTAATAAGTAATAATACAACATTTTGAGTGTGTCCAAATACTTGTTCACAAAATCTGGATTATCTGCCATTACAGGAGTTAAAAAAAAGAAAAAAGAGGAAAATAAAAAGAATAACATTAATTGGCATCAATAAATAATTTAATAAATAAAAAATTTCCCTTAATTAGTAAACTCTTTCCGTTTAAGTAGAAAATAGGATATTTTTATCCTTTATTAATGCAGTTGAAATGTGGTATCTCAAACAATTATGCTGCAAAACGTTGTAATACAGATGTGATAGAATGCTGATATAATTATTATCGATAAAATGAAGAAAGGCGTGTTGAGATTTAAAACCTTTAAAAAGCTTTGTAAGCAAAAATGTATAATATAAGTATGGTACTTCGAGTATAACAAAGGTTCGTGTTGAATATTAAAGACTTTATGCTATGTTATTTTTTATGTGTTATTTATAAGCGGGTATCGTGCACATCCCATTTTGTATTTTAGTTTTACAGATAAGGAAATTTCAAGTACGCAACGAACAACATCTGACAGTGATATGTGCGACCATGAAAGTTTTAATAGAAAATATTCCTGCCCCCAGTGCGAACGGAACGCCTTCATCCCCTACATCGTCCCCTCCTACACCCCTCACCCTGCATCTCTCGAATCATAATCCAGCCCGCATCGAAGTTACAAAATTCTATTTATTGGTTTTCAGAAGGTGATTTTGTCACGTAAATTTTCGTTTCTGGGCAAAATTGTAAACATATAAAAAACCATACTAAAACGGCAAGTCTTAAAGAGAGTGGTTGTGGTGTTTTTTTGTCCATATTTCGAAATATTTATTTTTAAAGAATCTCATTTAACTTTCCGAATTCTTTGAATTTGAAACATAACTTTTGAAATATTTTAAGATAAAAAACCGTTGATGTAAGTAGATAAAATTCGATCAGGAAAACATGAAGAGAAGACTTTTCAACGTTTAGCTCTATGAAGCATACATAATTTATTATGATAGTGTGGTCCATTTCACTAAAATAGGTAGATTATGTATAAAGCTCAGCTCAGCAAATAGTTAACCAAGAATCAGCGATAAAAATAATAAAGGGCAATCTTGAACGATTCAATACGTAAATGAGGCTGAAATTTAGTTTAAGTAATAGATACCTGATTACTGAAAGTTAATCCTTTTAAATACCATGAGGTCTGTTATCTACAATAAATGTGGATTAGTGAAAAACACCCTTTTCTCTTTAATTTTGTATGTTTGCTTTCAATTTATATATTTTTGAAATTTCTGTTTTTTTATTATACTCGTATTCATACGTTTGGTATTATTAAAAATATAAATAATATGAGGTACTTATTTCAAATTTTATGATCTTATACTTTACTGTTGTTAAAAAATAAATGTAATAAATAAATAACTTTATACTTATATATATATATATATATATATATATATATATATATATATATATATATATATATATATATATATATATATATATATATATATAATATATATATATATATATTATATATATATATATATATATATATATATATATATATATATATATATATATATATATATATATATATATATATATATATATATATATATATATATATATATATATATATATATATATATATATATATATATATATATATATATATAAATTTACAAAATAGAAGTAATCAAACAATTGATATTTTAATTTTCTTTTACCTTTCAAATATATGCAATTTTTGTACATAAAATTGGATCTAACATTCTGAATCACCTTATACATTTAAAAAAATAGTGTCTCAAAGTTGTTATCCGGTAATTTTTGCTAACGCAAACATAAATACCATCATAATAATTATACATATTATAATCTATGGAACCTTCCTTCCGCAGCTACGTGGGTTATTCAAAATCCAAAGTTATTCAAGGTCCTAGTATTATTATAATAACAGTAGATAGTTCTAAGGGAGGATTAATGTTTGGTTTAGGGAGAAAGGAGTATTGTACCTTAACCAGGATCGTGAATGAAAACTAAACCAATCAACTTAAAGTTATAGAGGTAATGTGATAACGAACAACACTCTTATATAAAACTTTTAATGTAAAAAATACTATTTTTTAAAAAGATCGCACCAACGCGCAACGCTTTAAATATTTCCTTACTTTACAACAGTCGTAGGGGACGCTTTTACAAAAAAATGAATAAAAATACATGTTTTTGTAAAACTCCGAACAATCAAAACATCCATTTATCATTGGAATGTACAAAAAAAGAGCAAGCCGTAAAAACTGGTTTTTATCGCGATGGATTTTACATGATATTCAATTCCTTTTACTCTTTTTTTTACCTTTTTGACAATGGTTTGATAGAGATTTGTCAAAATTAAATTTATAATCCTGAAATGAAATATCCCAATTTTGAATATTTCCGTGAGTACGCAAAAAATATCGTTTTCGGAAAATCAGTTCCCTCATAAATCAAACAAAGGATAATTTATTCACAGGGGCATTCATTGCGGCATCGACAGTATCGTTAAGTCTTTAAATATTTACTTCCCTTATAGTGTTTGTCAAAATTTGGGTTGAATGCTCCACTACCTATCAACCCTCATAGTCATAAGTATTTATCGCCTTTTTAAACGAAGCTGTACGATCTTGCTATAATAATAATTGAATGATTTTTTAACGTGAAATAATTACATTAATTTATTCGGCATTCATTATGTGATAAAATCTACCCATTTTTTATTTAATGTTTAATCAGTTAACATTATTTCTTAAAATCTATTCTAACACATGTTTCGATACATTACATTTCGTTTTCAAACACCGCAAATCTGGAATAGATCGAAACACGTGTCATAATAGATTTTAAGAAATAAAGGTATTTACTAAGTAAAATATAATTAAAAAAGTTTTTTTTTACTTCAACATATAGGTGTTTTTACCAAGAAGACAATAGTTTAATACTAGTTAATAACTAGTTTTATAGTGTCAGCCCTTTACATCTGTTTGTTTTAGTGTAGATTCAACACGATCATTCGAATTCGAAGAATGAAATATTTACAAGAATAATTAAGAAGACATGAGGGTGCATTTTTCGCGTAAAGAGGTAGTTCATTCCACAGTCTAAGGAATGAATAACATCTCCAATTAATGGACATTTATGAGTTTAATTAAAGAATAAAACTGATCCTGGTCTCTCCTAAGAAGAAGAATGAATAGATCATGATTGCTAAGGATACCTAAATAACTTAACGATATGCCTTGGGTCTAATTGTATCCCAGATGACTAAGGATGTCTAAAGCTAACCTGGCAGTATGCAGTGAAGTCCTGATACCTTTTTGAATATATGGAAGTGAAGCATAGAGTCGGTAAAAGATAAATAAAAGTAGACTGAATGCAATCTAAATGTGATCTCTCAGTCAAATATGCGGCAAAACGATGTATGAAACATGATCGAATGGTAAAATAACGAAAGAAAGCACAGCTAAAATAAGCATTATCGATTAAATTAAGAAATATACATATATTGAGATGGTTTAGACACGTGGGACAAATGATAAGGAAGGAATAGTAAAAAAATATATGAAGCGAATATAGTTGAAACTTTGTAGGAGTAGAGTGAAAATATGTATGACCGAAGGAAACTTAGCATTATTAAGTATGTCAAATACCTGAAAGCGGTCAGGTCAGGAGTCGGAATAATCGGCGGGTATGTAAGAGGGGATGGATTCATATGAAAGAGGTGAAGAATGATTACAAAGATAGAGAGATGTGGTGTTTCATTCTCTCTTCCTACCTCTATGGAAAGCAGCGTGATGGATAGTCAGTTAGTTAGTTATGACTAAGGATGCACTGCGCGGTAAAAGTTCTGTGGCAATCTCGATCGTGTAGCTGTTCTCTATTTTATATGCAAATTTATATATAAACTACAAATTTATAATAAAATCGGTTGGAATTAAACAATGTGTTTAATAAAATACTAGTACTTTTGTATTCTGGCGTTTTCCCTGTGATTTTTTTGCAGTTAGTAAAATATTTCTTCCCATCGAGTCTTTCATTTTATTCGGTGAAGTTAGTCCATTTTTTCATTAGAAAAGTGTTCAATGTTCAGTGTTCACACGCTAGTAGCAAGTGACCGGGTAGTAAAGTCGCCACATAACAGGTGCCCCACTTTATATTTATTAACGGCGCAAATTAAACGAAGGCTGTCACGCGATTTCCTTGCTTACTAAATAACAAACACGAGATACTAAAAACTCAATGCTAGTATCAAACTGTTAACATAATCATTTTCATAAATTAATCATCACTTTTGAATATTTTTTTTCCAATTTTTGATTCGTTTAATCCATAACATTTTTTATTCATTGGTTTTATTTCGGGGTATTAAACGTAACAATAAAACAGTACATCATGCAATGACAATACAATCTATTTCATTAATTTATTCGGCAGTCACTTTGTGGTAAAATTTATCCATTTTAATTTAAAAAAAATACTTAGTAAATACCACTACGAAAACGAGATTTACAAAGAATAAACGTCATAAATACCACTATTACTTTAGAAAACGAGATTTACAAAGAATAAACGTCATAAATACCACTATTACTTTAGAAAACGAGATTTACAAAGAATAAACGTCATAAATACCACTATTACTTTAAAAAACGAGATTTACAAAGAATAAACGTTGGCACCGCATTTGTTTTCATATTGATTTCCTTTTATATGAGTAATATTTAAGGATCTTTTAAGGATTTTTCTCATTTTGATTAGAAATTTATTAATTAACTATTGTATTTAATACCTGTATTTAATACTGAAATAATTTAAATTGTTTTGCAACATTTTTAATGAGCCCAAATACTTGTTTACACTTGTTTTTAGACGGGGAACAAGTATGTGAATTTATTTCTTAATACGATCTTTGCATACAAATGAAAAGAGTTTTTGCTCAATAATAGTTTTCTCTATCCCAACATAGATGGCTGTTGTGAACTCACAAGTACTGTGTTATGAGTTTGATTAGTATCAAGTGTGATTAACAATCATGGTTAATATTGGTGAATGTTAGACTTGTGTAAACTGATCACTAAACCAAGCCATTGACGGTCGTATACCCTGTTAATGCCCAAACTTCCATATTCTTCTATTACTTTTTTTAAGATATCAAAAATGTAAGGTTTTTTGGTTTCATTACATATCTTTTAAGATTACATTGGTTTCCATCTTTTTTGTTTGTTATTATTTGTATTTGAATTTTGATACGTTTGGGTTAATTTGAGTATTCTTTAATCATGATCATACATTTGTTTAAAAATGAATGTTTTCATAACTTTTAAAAAAACTGACATTGCATTTTCATTAAACATAGTTTATTCATTTCTTCTTAAAACAATACAAACCTGCATTGTGTTCCTAAATTCTTATTTCATAGAAATCAATTTCGTTCCAGATTTGATTTAAAAACAAACTTACTATAAACTAACTACATAAGCAGGGAAAATGTCTTAAAACTTGGAAACATTATTCGTTTCTTCTACATTCATGCATTTCCTCATACTTACTCGAAAGTTATTGTGAATCCTGACCAGGTGACCAGTCCACTCCCAAGTATTTGAAGTACCCGATCATACAAAGTTTTTCTCGAGCTTTCTGCTACTATTTTCAACTGCATTACACACATATATTTATTTGGATTTTTTTACTCAAACGTTTAACATATCCACTTTAGTATGCTCATATTTCTTAATAATATCGATTAAGCTTTTTACAATTTCCCAATATTTTCTTATTTATAATTCAAACATATATCGAAGTAAATCAAATGAGTAAAAAAATATCGAAGTTGTTGTTATTTTACATTGTTTGCTCATCGCGTTATCGTATGCAGTCAATACCAAACAGAATTAAATTGTAACTAAATAAAATAAAACGTTTAACATGGGGGGCATATTTTCCATTAAATAATAATCGTAATTAAAATATAACTTCGGTTTAAAATAACATATTTCACAAAATCACATAACCATAAATATTTTATCAAAATTATGATGTCTACCGGTTTCAAAGGAAATCGATTCTTTTTCAAGACTGATTAATTCTGTAACACTATCCACTTAAAAAATTCAAAATATTTTTTGACCGTTTGGTAAAAGAGATAGATCTTAAGTGGCTTTATTTTTTGTGTTGATTTGCCTAAGATCTACCCTAGCTCTTTTGCTTAGCGGCCAAATAATATTTTGACATTAGAATTAATCGTTCTTAAAAAATAAGAGGTTAGCTTTAAAACCGGTAGACATTATCGTAAAGTTATAATAAAATATGAATAGAGATTTTCAAAGAAAGTTTTATTTTAATTATAAAATAGAAAATCACAATGATATTGCTTCAAATATAAATTATTAAGAATAATCACTAAATGGGAAATTTTGTTATTCTAAATGCGTGTCACATTTTATTAGCACCTGACTGTAAGCGATTTAAAGGACCTCAGTTTCTCTCGAAATTATTAAACGCACTCCTGCACCCTACCTAAACTCCTTAAATTCTTCCACCCTTCAAGCAACCCTTAGGAAGCTCTCATCCTATGCAGGTGTGCTGAATCACCAGGTGTCGCTGTGAATTCAAATGACACTGCTTATCATTGCAAATTGGAATCGGAAAGCCGCAAAAGGGCTGAAATATTATGTTTCCTTAACGTATAAATTGCCCAGGAAATGTATAAATATTTCTGGGGGTGTTTTTAGATGTACATAGGTAAATTAAAAAATAATGAATGAAATTTTTCTTTACAAAAAGGGATAAATTTTCATGCTTACGATTTATGAGAACATTAATATTTTGTTATTTCAAATTTAACAAAGGAGGAGGTTGTATAAAAGAAAATTGTACATTTACTTCGTTTTACTGTTCTCCAGTTTCGATCTTAATTATATTTATTTGTATGGATGCTATTTTATAAATTAAATCATTAATTATAGAACAATTTTATATTTTATATTTTAGTTATTATACAGACCTGAATGATGGAAGTTTAGCTTCTGAAACATGTAGTCTATAATTAAACTCAAGTGGTAAAAAACGAAGTGTTTTCTTTAATTATTGTAACATGTCTTACCACAAAGTTAATGCCGAAACAATAAATAAATCATTAAAATGGTCACCATTTCGTTTGGTGAATTATTCCATTAATTGATTCGGTTGCAAGTTTGTGGTAATATCAATTCATTTTTAATTTTAATATAATTTGGTAAATACCACTATTTGTTAAGATCTATAATGATGCGTATTTTTATGCATTCCGAATCATTTTCACGGTATTGGTAAATGATGCAGAATGCAACAAAATACGTGTCACAATAAATTTCAAGAAATGGTTGTATTTACTTAGTAATATTTAATTGATTTATAAATTGATGATGAATGTAAGATACATAGTTATATGCGACTGATTAGCAGATAATATGTTAAATCAAACCTTTTATGGAGCACTACATCGAATTTATGCAGGCTCGATATACTGCATTAAAATATCTAAAATGTCTATACATAACGTCACAAAAATATCAATATAACCAGATTCTTCCCCTTCTTATCCTCCCTCTTATCCACATTCAACTCACCACCAAATTCTTTTTATCACATTATTTAATCTGAATTATGCGTTCATATAATTTATGACAAGTTAATACCACGTCTATCCGATACAGTGCCATATGCCCCATCAAGGTAGAAACAGAATTTTTAATACTTTTAATTTGTAAAGGCATAAATCCATTTTTATAGCAAAAAGATTCAAAACATTCCCTTTTTTAATATATTAATTTAGTATATGTTAAATTATTAATGGGTATTGAGCTGTCTCATTAATTTGGTTCGTGTTTAATTATTTACATACGTATGTAATGTTTGTTGAGAAATTGTATATTAATTATTTCTTTGGAACACCTGCCAATAACTTAATAGATGGGTAGACTAAAACGTACATTCACAAACTATACCCTAACACCTGTGTGCTTTGATTGAATTCAGAAACAGGCATCGTTCAATTAACTGGAAAATACGTCTTTATTGTACTTCGATACTAATAATAATTCATAAACCACTCACCTTCATTTTCAGAACGTGCGCATTGTGTTCATGGATGTCGAAGTACTCGGAGATATAATTCACGTTCAGGTTCTTCTAAAACTGACAAAGTTTACTTTTTCCAGTGCAACGGCCATCAGTAATGATGTAATTTCAAATTTCTCAATATTTTCTTCTATTTCTAAACACATTTTTTATTTTGTGTTTAATCTTTCTTTAGTCATTCATAAAACAACCAAATCAATCATGTCTTAATACACTTCATTTTAATGTTAAAAAAATGTTTGGTTTTGTCACATTTTATATTTAAAAACCTTTTTTTTTTGTATTAAGTTGTCATCCCTAACTAGTCAACTCTGACTCTTTTAATACCAATGCTGCATAGAGTACCGCATTAGGTGATCACCAAGGTAAGGTGATCAGTCTTACACTCCAGGTTTTTGTACTCGAGAGTAGAATATATTTAATGGGAAACAAATAATGTAAGTGAAGGAGCTTAGTTTTAAGTACATTAACGCTATATCGCTCACTCCTTTCAAGAACGTCATCAATAAAAAAACTAGATTTTTTAGGATAACGTTTTTAAAGTTTAAAAATATAACACAATATATTAAAAATAAATATCAAGCTATTTATTGAACTTTTTAGTGTGCAACAAATCTTTTTAGGTAAAACCTGAAGGTTTTTTCTCCATTTGAAAATATTAAGTATATTTAAAAAATATATTAAACTATACATTTTCTTCAACATGCAAAAACAACATTTTCTGCCCTATAGTGGGTAAATATTAAGTTAAAAATATGCCTCTTTTGCTGGGATATAGAACATTTTCTGGGCATTCCGAAAACATGCACAACTGAAAATTGTCGATTTTTGATTTATGACGTTCTTGAAAGGAGTGAGCGATATGTAAAAAAAAGACCGGGAACTAGCAAAAAGAGAATAGCAGCAATGAATTGGGCAGTCTGGTCTGCATACCTGTATTTGTACCAGCTTGCGTATGTATACTTCTGCTGATGTAAAAACTCCCTCAAGGTCTAAATAAAATATTCAAATATCAAAGTTTGTACACCCTCAATAGCACACATCGTTCACTTTATGTAATACCATTTGAAACATTACCTTACGGCAAACGGTTTCCATAAAATCAATATTATAATTGAAGAATATTTAAGGTAGGTACCTACCTCATAATTATAGTAAAAAAAAACTAATTCATTCCATATAACGTAAAATATCATATCGCAATAAATAAGTCTTTTTTTGGCAAAACGATAGGTAAAAAATATTACATTTAATATTCTATCAAACAATGTAAATATTTTGAAATAAACATCACAATTTTTACGGTTTATCCAAAAATAGATATCTCTCTGTTGAAAATAACCCTTTTATTATATTTTTATCATATTTTTCTCCTTTGAAGTATTGTAGTATTTGGATAAGTAGGTAACGTTTATAATTTTACTTTAGTTTACTGTTGACTTGACGAATGATAGTTCAAAATAAAATCAGTCGTCGTGAAATTATATTTCAAGTCATATAATAATAATGAACGTTGAATTTTTAGAGAATCGTTGTATTATTATTTTTACATATATATTTTTTTGTTTATCAAAATTGAATACTTTTGTATTCAATCAAAGATTCGGTTTCCTATGGTACCAGGGAAACATAAAATATGAATAGGAGAGCAGCTTTTTACAACAGTTTGGGCGTATATATGTTGTAGGAATCATTATACTCGCTGTTCCGAACTTTAAACTTTTGGCCTCAATAATACACATCGCTAAGTTCCCTCCTTCCCCACGTCGAGAAACATTAGTATTGTATTCGAAGGTATGCACTTCCTGATACACCCTCGCTACATCCTACACATAAAGCTGCACAACTTTGCCGACTTGTGTTTTCCATCGAGTTGCATACGTTTATGGAAATATGAATTCCTCGCATCCTCTTATCAGGTAAGTATTGTTCACTTTTCGCAGACATATTCTTACATTACGAGTCGACACATACTCTTACTCGTAAGCCACGACTTACCAAAAGTCTTTAAGTTTCTCTATTCAAAACTAGTTACGTTAATATAGACAGCGTCTTCGCGTAAATGAAAATAGCGCTGTAGCTATGTTTCATAACATCGTGTTACTATTTAACTCTTAATTGCTATGTTATTTTCTTACGAAAATTAATAATCTACTCCATAGAACAGTTGAATTTATAAAATAACTCCATTAAAATAGGTTTGTTGTAGATATGTACTACATACATAAAAGCATTTTTTTTAATCGCTAAGATAAAAATTCCAAATTTCGCGCTAGGTAATAAAATAAAAAATTACTACAATGAAATTTCCTGGAATATGTCATTTGAAATATTCTTTTTAATATTTTACTAGATACATTTGTCTTTTTTTCCACAAAAATACAGCTTTATATGTAATGTACGAATATGTAAAAAAATTGAAATTTTTTTTAAGGTAACAAAGCTATACTTCTCTCATACGATTACTTAATAGTTTTTTTAAAGATTGTTCCTCGAAGAAATTTCATGATAAAGAAAAATCATGAACTGCATTATTGTAATATTTGCTTGAACATTTTTTTTTATATTTGATCAAATATATGTCATCTTCTATATTCGATAATGTATTATAATATTGGATACCTCAGCTAAAATAGTAATTATAATAGACGAGCATGTTTTGTTTCACAAATTTAAAAAATAAAATGATAAAAATATGATCAAAGATTCTCATACCGCTTTAAATTGTTTGATTCCTCTAATTATCATGTGAAATATGTTCGTAAAGTTTTTAGCTCCCTTGGTGATATTTCAAATATCTTGCCTCCATTCCTTCGTAAACAATACCTCACTTGAAAGCACGTTAAACAATAAAACTTTATACTAATCGACATAAAATCCTAATTGCTTTATTGCTCGCATTCTCCTGGTGACACAATAGGGTATATCTGAAAGCCTTAACGTGAATGTACCCTTAGCCGTAACCGTAGTTAGTGAAGCCTCCCGACTACGCATAGTAGTTTTCAGTAAACTAAAGTGATTAACGATCTCGGAGCTGAAATTTCTTTCATTGCCATGAAACTTTCACTGAGTTAGGTTAATGTTACTTCCAGAGAGCAGGGGTGGTTGAGGCTAAAAGTGATATAGACAATAGTCTCAACTTACATTTAAGTGAACCAATCAAATTATTATAATCGACTAAAGTCAAAGGAAATAAAACTTCACTAGCTTTATTCGTGTCACACAACGAACAATCTTTTTCTTCTTAAGATTATATATCAAGCATTAAACGCTTAATATTTTTTCCGAAAACATAAAGACAGTAAGATTTTGAGTCACAAGCCTCTGGTTTTGAATGTTTCAACTTTGGAACAAAAATATCATTAAAAACAATGTAAAGATTTTTTGCACAGAAATTCCAAATATTCAAAAGACAGGTTTATCAATAACCTTAGAAGAAGAAAAAAAACGCCATGATAAGATGCAATAAACAGTGACTGAGTAAAAAGACATAAATTTACGTTCAAAATAGAGAGATGTGTAAAGGTTTGTGAAAAGGTAACAAAAAGTTTAATTTATTTTATAACAGAACAAACTTGGCAACCCTGTTTTCCGCCGTATTGCAAAATATTTAGTAGTTATTATTTTATATAAAGTAGTCCCTTAAATTTCATGTCAATAATAAGGCTGAGATTAACTATGCTTCTATATCTTAAAATATTATTTATCCTGATACAATTTACATACAGCCATTAATAAGGAAAATTTTGCTACATATTTTTAAAAGTATGCTTAAGAAACTAAATTATAATACATTTTCGTGGAAAACATGTACCAAGTGGATAAAATACTAATTTATGTACGTATACTTTTATATAAATGCCAAAATACGTCATTTGAGGTAAGTGAAATTAAAAAGGTTCATTGATTTTTTTTAAGTTTTCATGTTTTATTATATTATTTTTCTATTTTGTTTCTTGAAACTAAAATTAAAATGCTTTGTCTCGCAATCAGATCACGTCATTCATATTATTTTCCTGTTTTTACCATTGAACATAATGAAATGTTTGAATTATTTTTAGCTTGTTTCATATATTTTTTTATAAATTAAAAATAAATTTTACAATGTCTGTTAAATTTTAAAGTTCATCTGAAGCACGTGTTTTTATAATTATAGTTATAATTTTCTACGAACCGTAGACAGAGCGTGGATATCATTATATCACTCGAGGAACTTAAAAAGCTACAAAGTTGGATAATAATAAATCCACCCCTGGCATCGCCCATTAACAGGCGACCTGTTCCGTTATATTATCCACATCTGGTTCCATGAAAGTTGGAATTTTCGCATTCTATTTTCCGTACAACTTTTTCTCTCTGTTTTTTTCACGCGCACATGTTTTTCCGGGACACAAAGCGGACAATTTCTGCTCTGCAACTTAATTTTTACAACGCTTCATTGTTGCGACCCCTACTCCGGCCCTGCATTAAGTAGTGTTCACACATTATGAACATACGTTTTATTCATACCGTTTTGTACGGTATAACTTTTGATAAAGAACCGCGTGCTACAAATTTATGCTTTGAACTTTTCTCTTTGTTTTTTCTAACTATTTATTAACTTTCAAAATTTTTGTGCACATTTTGAATTATTTCGTGGAATTCAAAATACAATAACAAGAAATTTAATGTATAATAAGAAAGGTGACGTAAGATTAATAGTTAAATAAAGTGGTGAAAAAAAGGTAAATAGTTGTTATTCGATATTAAAATCAGTATAATAATACATATTATAGAATTTTTAGTCTTACCAATCTCAGACTTGAGCATGTAAATTTAAAAAGGTGCTTGACTAGAGGCAGAAGCGTGAGTAGACCCTAAATAAGATGGTCTAATGACATTAAAAAAGTGTCAAGCTGGCACTGAAAGAGAGTCGTATCCAATAGACAACTGTGTAAGCCAAGTGGGAGGCCTTTGTGCAATACTGGACACAAGAAGAAGGCTAGGGAAGTATGATGAAAAAAATAACAATGTGAATTTAATATTACTAAATATGGAAAAAATGGATCACATTCTAGTATTTAAACATACTTGATACCAAATTTCGTTCGGTCTTTCTTTGCTCCTATTTCTAACTACAATGAAGGGTTATCTCGCAATTACGCCTAACAACTTATGTATTTAGTATTAATTTATAAAAAGATATTCTCCTTTTATAAGTAATATTATAACCAGACCATTATTGAACTGACATACAAAAATTCCACTAAAGACGTTTTAAAATAATTTGATATATATTTTTTTACGAACATCGTCTGTTGGTTAGACAGACATTGTGTATTTTATTCCACACGCAAAACCTACTGAATTACATAAGTGCCATACTGTTTGCCTAGCCTGTAAAACCAAGGCGCTTGTCTAATGAAGAAAGGTAACTGACCCTCTCCATTCGGAACACGTGCTTTATTTTGAATGTTTTAACAGTACCTTGTTTTTCATGGTTTTCCATCAACTCATACTGAGCCCTGTATTTTCTTTGCTTTAAATGTTGCGTGATATTTCAGCCCTTGATATTTTTTTCACAAAGGCTTTTGTTTGAGCAAGGGAAGTTTACTGCGTTCTTTATCATTAAATCAATAATTTCTATTTTGATTACTTTAAAATTAAGTTAATTAAGCTTGTAATATAATTTAACATTAGGCGGCGTACATGCAACATAATAATTTAAAGCAATACATTTTACCTTTATTTATGGGGAAAAATTATCAATGTTTAGTATTACAAGTAACACAAAAAGGTTTTAGGTTATTGAATCATTTTAATATTCTATTTCAAATTCAAAAACTGACTTTCCCTAAAACTGATAGATTTTTTTTTGTGTAAGGAATTTAATTTATATCTTTATTGTTTTGTCATTTTAACACTAATTCTAATCCATATTTACTCACTGTGTGGAGCATATGGAATCCAGAAATTACCTTCGGGATTTTTGGTTGGCTGCCAGTTTCGAAAATTTCATCATGAAAGTCAAACGAATGTTTTGATTGAATTTTCAGGTATTTTGTGTTTTTTTTATTAATCAAAATATAGATTTTTAATTTATGTTTTACTTGATAAATAACTCTATTTTCATAAATTAAAAACGAATAGAATTTACCACAAAGTGACTGCCGAATCAAATTATGAAATTAAAAATACGCAACTAAGTTGTGTCAATTTTGTGGAGGTGGTCCATTAATAAATGATATATTTAGCTAAAAATGTACATTATACGTAATTAATTTATACAAAACGTGTAACACATCCATATAATACATATAATTTTCTCATATGTTGATTATTTCTCATTCAAGTATTTACTCAAGAGTGAGTATTCATTTCCACGTTGTCACCTACACTTCAAACGCTACCGAAAAACAGATAATATATTCATTAAAAGCAGTGTCGCTTACAGAATAAGGGGTAATATTTGGTATAAGATGGAAACTAGTAAGACAAGTGGAACTAGGTATGAGAATAATGGAAATCGTAGGATTATATACATGATGCGGAATCTTACCTCACCGTCACAGGCGCTACATGTGAAATTTCATTAAACTTCCCCTAACTGAAATTGGGATAAGTTCAGTACTAAGAATATAATGAAACTTATTAATATATTATACTTATCTGAAATGTATTAATATATTATCTCTTTCAGTACATAACAGCCGAGAATTATGAAATTCATTACATGAATAATAAAATATTAATTTTCATGAAGCAAATTACGTTTCACCAGACCTAGGACGATTTTAATAACTAACTAACTAATCATTACGCCGTTTCCCCGCCGGGGTAGTAAGAGAGAAAATAACGCTATACTATTCTGTCTTTGTAAAATTCTTTGCTTCATGCATCTCTACATACATATCCGTCGTTTATTCTGTTTTTTTACCTCACTGTTTTCAAAGTTTGACATACTTGATCATCCAAAGTTTTCCTTAATTTTCATTTCCTCCTATTTTCAAATATACTCGGTTCATACATTTGTTTTACCGTTTTTTCCTAACTCATTTGTTTCACATGTTCAACCAACTCAACACGCTCTATTAATTTCATCAATAATATTTATCTCACCCTTGGCATATTTCTTTATTGCACCTTTCGAACATCAATGAAACATCGTTTTGTTATACTCTTACATTCGTCTGAGGTCCACAATTCGACTGTGTTCAGTTCACTTTCATTTTTCTTTTGCCAACTAAACGCTTCACTTCTATACATTAGGATTGGTGCCAAGATTTAATTGTGTACTGCCAGATTAGCTTTCACTATTAGCTTTCACTGTTATATAAAATTACCACCAATATCTAGCTCATGTTGCAAAATCAGAGGAGAATCTCCAAAATTAAGTTTTCCTAAAATTATAATATTGATTGATCCACCACTCTTGATAGGCATAGACATAAGACATTCAGAAAAACTATCGTCTTCTTTATAGGTTTAACCAACGGCAAAATTGTTCTGCAGTTAGGAAATATGTGATTTGTTTATTTTCTTTAGAAAAAAAGAACCACCAAAGCCTCTATTTTAGGAGGGATATAAGCAGGTAAAATAGTAAGTATAGGGAAATTGAAATGAAATATTGTTTTTTGACATCTCAACATAAATGAAAAAGAATATGGAAATCTGAGCATTTGCGAGGCTTCAAACCGTCATAGGCTGGATTAAATGTTGGAAATGAAATATCACTAACAAACATTATTTTTTTTAAATGCACCTATTTGGTGAAATGTAAAGAAACCCGATTGAAGTGGCCAGCTTGCAAATTGATTCAGCTTTGTTTCCGGTAATAATGCTACTCTATGTCTCTTGTCATATCGATTCATCAAAAGCATCCAGTTTTTGGTTTTAGTTGTTTTTATTTCAGAAAAATGTATCTGCTAATTACTATAACAACTTTTTTTATTAAATTAAACATTTGAAAGATCTTTTGAATCATATATTATTCTTATTCTTATCGCCATCTATGGCAAAATGACTTTTTTTTGTTTTTGTTTTAGTAAGTACTGCAATTAATTAAATATTTTTATTATCTGTGAATAATTTACAGTGAAACAAAAAATAGAATATTATGATTATAACTTGAAACTAGGAACATTATATTGAACTTTGTCGTATTACCGTAAAATACGTTTTAGCAAAAAGTTTCATTATTTTATTGAAGACATTAATAAAATTTAAGAACTCATTAGTTTTTCTTACCTGTATTTTCTTTGACCAATGACCAGATTTTGTTACCGACAGATGTTGTTACTGAATGATACCGATGAAACCCGGTCATTAGTGATATAAAATAAAATTGGAAAAAAACTACAAAATTGTGGTTTTATCAACAAAAAAACGCATTTCCATCAATAAATGTCGATACAAAATTTGAATCTTATTTGAAAATATAAAAATTGCTAGAAATTTGATTTCTACGAACCGTTCCTTTATTCTCTGATGAATATGTAAGAAAAATTGAAATATTTCATATGTAATTCTTATTTTCACCCACCGAGAACGTATACATCCAAATAAATGTACAAACATATATACAAACAGGATACATATATGTACATTGTAGGTATATAAACATAAGAGTATGTGTTTGAATTTAATGAACTACTCTTAAGGACTTACTTGTACGAAAATTCTTAGATTTTTTTTCGCGAAGTATATATTTTTTGTATTTCTCATGTCCATTGTGTAAGTAGCTCTTTTAAAAAAAAAATTCTTTCATTATTGTTAATAGGAATGAGTCCTTGAAAGTTAGTTCAGAAAGTGAGTTCGAAAAGTATTTTTTGCTCTCCTTTTTAATGTTAAATCACGGCTCTTATTATTCATCTCTAACAAGGTAGTTTTTTCATAAATCATTTTTAATTCAATTTTTATAAGCAGTTATTATTTTATAAGTGTTATGAAAAATTTATAAACCTTGAATACAATTTTTGATTAATCAACATATTTTAAGAAATTCAGATTGTTTAATTAGGTGATCATTATTTACACATACAGTTTAAAAATAACCATACCACTAATAATTTATTCCTTTTTTGCAAAAACATTTTTTTCTTAATTTGTACTGTGAAACTCATCCTACCCTTTATATGATCCAGTCGTGCATAAGGCACTGCATTGTATTGGAGCAGTGTTATCTTGATCGCTGTGTGTATATGTGTGCGTATCTCATCTCTTTTATTTATCTACTTTGTTTATTTTATCACAGTCGCAATTTTCTGTTCAATTCGTTTTTAAACAATAAAAATATACGATAATTATACGAACATATTTCAAAAATAATTCATGAATAAGATCTACTTAACCAATGTAGTAATTTAAATTAAGCCTAACCATATCTGGCTTGTATTATGACACAAAGTGAATCTCATATTTCTATCTTCATAGATATTATCCATAATGACCACGCATAGATTATGGAATATCGAGATGTTTGTTACATTTTAATTACTACATACAAAACTCGTAATTATTCGCTCGGCGAATTTATCCTTGTTATAATGTGATTTTTTTAAACATGGATAGGAGACGTAAATTGATTCATAGTTTTGTCAAAACGACCATAACTGGTTGATGTTTTAGTCGCCAGAATATTTATGGATTGTTATAAAAATAATTTTTCTTTATGAGAGTGAAAAATACATATTTATATCATATATATATACTTATATATATTTTCACGCAAATTACAAATTTAAAATAAAGTTTAAATTTGTATATGAGTGGTAAATATGGGAAAAAAATTAATTATGTCTGCAGGTGGCCATTGCATTGTGTTTGTAGTTATATAAACTAGACACAATCATTAAAAAGATGCTTTTTATAAAATGAAATATACCAATTATTTTTATATCTCTGTTAATTTCACAAATACGTCTCACTAATGACATTGACTTTATTGCACTAAATTAAAAACTTTATTTAACCTTTCAAAAGAAATGGTAATTTCGAATTATCCCGGATACCTTAATTCAGTTCCGTTAATCATGGCATAATACTATATAATGTTAGAATTATATGATTCATATTTCTAAAGTTAGATTTACTTTAAAAATATAAAATCACTTTCTAAATGAATATCTGTACTATTACTGTGTAAAAATTAAGATTTTTGTCTGTCAGTTACATTGACAGTTGAAAATTGTATTTCAATCATTCAAAATATAATATCAAACCTGGAAAAGCAAAATATCAAATAAACCAACTGTTTTCCAAAAAAAATTAAAAAGCAGTGTCTCTTTTCCTAAAAAATAAAAATCATTATTTTTAGTTCAATTTAACACCCTTTACTTTCATCTAAAATCTCAAAGTAAATTTCCCTTTTAATTAAGAAGATCCCGACAGACCTAGAGCTTAAAGCAGGTAATCTAAAAAAAGGGTAGAATAAATAGCCGTCATTAGAATTGGTAAAAAGTACCCGACCAAATGGGCGATAGATTCGTTTACGAAAATTATATATAACTGCTCCCCTGTGCCATATCTGCAGACAATTAAACGGGAAATATACCCACATTACACCCCTTTATTGGAGGGTTGAAGAAAAAATGCGCAAACAAAAACAGCCCCAAATAGTCGGGGAACGAATAAAATTTAACATCACGGCCGGCCGCTGGTCACCCGGGCCATTATTGGGAATGTTCTGCGAGTATGTGCCACAGATTGGATATGGGCACTTTCGCCAATCAGATAGTATCGCGAAAGTGTTAATAGAATCAGTCCGATTGAAACATCTGAAAATGTTCCCGATAAGGGCCTCTACTTCGGAAATAACCTATTTGCATTTTGTTATTTAAATGTTTTATTTGTTGATCATGTTTATCGTTGTTTTTTCTTGGAATGAAATTATGTCAATCTAAATAATAATTTTATCATCTTCTACCTTACTTATAACTAACATAAAAACTAAAAGATTCATTTATAAAGAAAATTCGAATCACTTATCATTGTTTCGTGGTACGTGCACTCATTTATATCTAGTCATAACGAAAATTCCCACACATGCATATATTTGCATGTGTTTATATATAGTGTGTATACAATACAATATACTCGTACACTATGGTATAAAGTTGATTGTAATATTTTCAAATAAAAAATAGGTTAGTATCTAAAATAAAGGACGGTTAAAAATATCAATTAATATTAAAACATTAAGAAGAAAATAAAATTCAGGAAATCTCCAATCAATACGAAGCTCTTTGAGAAATTCATTCATACACTAGGCATTCATCCATTCAATGGTAAATCGATAAAGTCATTGATAAATGAATCAATTATCTCATGAATTTACCGCCACCTTGCTTACTCAAATTATTTGAAACATATTACAACATTTTTCATAAGTTTTCTAAATGTTTTAGAAAAAAGAAATATATTTTTGTATCATATAATATTGACGTTTAATATTTAAGATCAACGTTAGATCTTCCGCAGATAAAAATACATATTTAAAAAAATATATGAACATGTCGACAAATTTGTGTTCTGAGTGTGTTAACGTGGTAAAATTAATACTAAAAATTGTAAACTTTAAATATGACACTTTTTATAAACCCAACAGTTGAGTTAGCCTAGTAAAATTACTTAATCATTTATTGTTACTATTATTATACACCATTTACACAACACCTTTCATCATATTTATGATCTACTTCGTTCATGTTTGGGAAAAAAATTCATGTTTTTTAAACATGAATTGGATGGTTCAAAACAACAACAAAAACATATTTGAACCGTTAAGTTTAAAAAATATATTTTACAATTTTATCAAAAATCTTTTCTAACCCCGTCGGATAAGAAAATTTTGGACCACACTACTTGTTTGATTGTGGCATAGTTGTATACAGTACGGTGGGCTATAAAACTAAGATTTCAAGTTTGATTCCTACTCTTGTCTTATTTCAAAATAGAAAATTGAAATATTTGCGTTTTTCAACGTAATTCATACTTCAATTATTTTTGTTACCAAAAAATACAACTAAAGCAACAATAAAAAATATGTTTTTACTAATTTACAACAACGGTCGCATAAAACCATGTTTGTTTATGTATTAAAATTGCCCGTTTGAAGTAGGTACAGAAGTCGGTATTTCAAGAACATGGGTTACAACAAGCGACAACCTTTCGTAAAATGCGTAACAACAGGAATAGCGCACAGGATAATAACAAAAGTAGCGGCACAATTTAAGGCATTGTAAAGCACGTTGACAGCCCTTACTCTCGGCCTTTAGAGGCACGCTCCTTGTAGGACCAGCCGTATTTTTTTATTACTCGCAAGAAGAAAATAGAGACACAGAAAACGCTTTTAAGGAAAACGTGAATTTTCCAATTACTTTTCTTAATGTACAAAAACAGAAGGGCAGTCAACATACTCATATACATAAAGAAATATAAAAAATAAGCGTATGCTCCCTCTACCATACTTGTTTTCAATGGTTTATATGATAATTTACCAATTCTACGAATATGCCAGCGTACGTTTTTAATAATTTGAACCATTTTCAAAAGATTTTTTCCCGTTTAAGCAGTCTTACACAAAACGTAAAAAACAAAGAAACACAAAGCATTTACGCGAATAAAAATGTAAATGATTTTGACATCTCAACATAGATAAAAGAAAATATGGAAGTCTGAGTATTAACAGGCCTTATGACGTATCTCCGGCTGGTCGAATGATCACTTTACACACACGCGGCTTTCACTAATTAATTAATTTCTTTAATTTTTAGAACTCCTGGATATATTGTTCACTCTCGTGACATAGTACATATGAGTTCACATCTATCTCGGAGTTCAATCTAGGAGTTCCAAAAATTTTAGTAAATATCATAACATATTATTCTTCGTCTTTGTTTAAGATCTCAAAATATAAAAAAAGATCCCAAGTGGAGGAAATCCAGATTTGTGAACAAGTATTTGGACTCATTCAAAATGTTGTATAAGTGTAAATTATTGTTTGTTCAAAATCCTAAATATTTTCATTTTGTAAAAACATGTTTTTTTATTATAATTTTCGGCCACAATGGCAACACTAAAATATATTTTAAGGTAAGTCGTGCAATACTAAACATCGCTCATAGCGTAGAACGTGCTTCTTGATAGCTGCTGTTACTTGGGACTTTTCTATTGCATTATTTTACCATTCGTGTTCAATATATTGGCCTGAGCCATATGGAATGAGCGTTTTCTTTCCGTTTAACCAAACTGAGCCATAGCCGAGTATAATAAAAAATAAAACCTTTAACCGCACACCAATGATGCATAGGGCACCACGTTATATAAACGTAGTGTTATCTTGATCATTTACACAAGAAAGAAAGGTGATCAACCTTCCGCTTCAGGCACTAGTCCAGGGTAATATTGAATAAATATTAAAGTGAAAAAATCAGGTATGATCAGGTATGCCAAATATTTGAAAGTGGTCAGGTTAGGAGTCGTTACAATCGGCGGGTATGTATGAGGAGATGCATGAACGTGGAAGAGGCGAAGAATATTTGCAAGGACAGAGTGGTGTGGCGCTCTATTCTCTCTGCCTACCCCTGCGGGGAAGCGGCGTGATGGTTAGTTAGTTAGTTTTTGTGAAAAAATCACTCATATTTATTCGAACCCCCCTGGGAATTGAATCCGGGACCTCCAGAACGGTAGCCGAGCGTGCTGACCATTTCACTACGGAGGCGGACCTAAAAAAATTAAAAATTTAAAAATACACATCTAAAAGTTTCTGGTTTGGAAGAAGTTGTCTTGAGAAATATTAAATAACTATTCAAATTATATTACTTCATCAATTAAAAAATACAAACGAGAAATTTTTAAAGAATATTGTCTCTATTAAAAATTGTTGAACGTTTTTACTTTAGTTAAACTTTTTAAATTTGTTTTATAGTATTCATATTTTCAGTGAAGGTTATTTGTTGAATAAATTTAAGGAAAGTCAGTAAGAGAAACTGACTCATACTCATTAATAAACCATTATATAACTTAGAGGAATGGCAGATGGTTGAGAAGGAAATGGTTTATTCAATCATTCACTCTTGTAATATATTTTTGAAAATACAGAGTCAAAGAAATTTATTAATTCATAAAAGTTGCTTTTTTAATTGCTTTGTATTAGCACAAATGAAAATAAATATAATCATGCTTTGGGTTTAAAATTAAATCTTACCACAAAGCCTTTCGAGGCAAATAAAATTCATTACCGTACATAAATAAATATGGAATTCAATACTCGTGTAACTTCAACAAAAAAAAACAAATTAATTAATTTTACTTATTTATTTATATAAAAAACACGGTTTGCTGTTCAACTGAATTTATTTATTTTTGCGAAAGCTATCTTAAAACATATTTTTACAATACCACAGAAAATTTAAATGTTTGTAATTTGACGTTTTGGAAATATACACAAAGACTTTATGAGGCAAATACAGTTGGAAATAGAAACAAAGGAAGACCGAGGAAATCTTGGCATGATCAAGTTTTCAAATACAAACATAAAAGTGGTCAAGTCAAAAGTCGGAATAATCGGCGGGCATCTATGAGGAGATGCATGAATGTGGAAGAGGAGAAGATTGCTTGCAAAGACAGACTGCTGAAACATTATTTTATCTCTGCCTATCCCTGTGGAAGGAAGTGATGGTTAGTTAGTTAGTTTTTACAAAATTCCAATTGCAATAATTCCAAGAGTTCCAATAATTGACGAAGGCCATGGTTTTGAATGGGCCATTTTGATAAACAAAGTATACAGTTTTATGTAAATGTATTGAATATTTCAGCCGTAATAGATTTTTTAAATTTGTTATTTAATTGTAAGTGTTTAAAAATCTTATCTCCAATAAAAAAAAACTGTTTTGAAAATAGGGAATGGCGTCGATAGTTTGAAAAATTCCCGGGCATTCCTCTCTCCCCTAGACCTATTTTGAAACTACAAGCTTAAAATGACGATTCATCGATTTAGAAAAGCTTGAGGAGCTTTGTGTTAGTGTGTACGATTATATAAGAATTGAAAAAAAACGCAACAACTACAACGTAATGGATTTCATAGAATGCGCAAATATCTTTTTGTGGGGAATCTTAAATATCCATATTTTAGGCGCGTTTAGAAATTTCGTTTATGGTAGCATCGTTAAAAAGCAAAGTACACCTTTATTATTTATATTCAAAGCATTTACTTTGTGGTCAAACATTTTAATTGATATTAGTAATGTTAGTAAATAACCACTCACCGACTACTTCTGTCTACCGGTTTCGAGACGTACCCGTCTCTTCGTCAGGACATACACTACAATTTAACAATCATGCGAACAACACTACACCACACCCACTTAGTACTATTCACATACACTATCACTACACATGCAAAACATGCAGAGCGAGTTGTTAGTCCCACCATGCTTTTGGGAAAAAAAAAAATAATAATAAATTTTTTTTTTTTTATAGTGATAGTGTATGTGAATAGTACTAAGTGGGTGTGGTGTAGTGTTGTTCGCATGATTGTTAAATTGTAGTGTATGTCCTGACGAAGAGACGGGTACGTCTCGAAACCGGTAGACAGAAGTAGTCGGTGAGTGGTTATTTACTAACATTACTAATATCAATTACACCTTTATTCTTACAATATTTACTGTTTTTTTTTAATTTTCATGTTTTAGACTGTCCAAGTAAACCGTTTCCGATTGCATGTTTTTACTCGCAAATAACTCTATTAATATGTGCATATATGAATTGCTATCATGATTGATGTATTGTGTGATTGATTATATCAATGCAGTTTCCTTTTCAGAGGGTAGTTATTTCGTGTTTTTATTTCGTGTGATTTGGAAACAAGTCATTACAATATTTTTGACGTGTGCCTGAAAGATAGAAATTTGTGATAGGTAAATTTCAATGTTTTTATATTTTTATATTTCAACATGCCAATGGTAACTCAACTTTTGAAATTTCTGTATTTAAGAGTTATAAATCATATATGTAACTCTATTTTAATTTTATTTAAAATGGTTATTTATCTGTTACGCAAATCAATCAAATTCAAACAAATGTATTTTGTTTACTTATTTAGTAGGAAAATATTTTAACAACCTATTCATCAAGCTACTGAAAATGTCATTATTTAAATCATTTTTATTTTTTTCGTCACATTACTCGTACGTTTTATTATATCTTCTTATTAAACGGGAGTCTGTGATAACACATTTATTAAATAGTTGTATTGTGAAAGTTTTTAGAAATCTTGTACGGTGTACATAAATATCTTTTTTATGAAGTTATCATAAGGACGCAAATGAGTACATGTATGCTTATGTACTTAACATATATTTTTGATAAAATGTAGCGGGTAAAATATAATTCCAAGAAATCAATGTTTTTGTGATGAAGAGACTGATACCGATTTTTGCTGATAAACAAGCCGAAGTATTAAATGTTACGAGGGCTGAAAAGGGTAAATCCTCCAGATAAAACCGAACATGTAAACGCCAAAACCTACAGACATTATTCGGATTTATGACGGTTCCAATTTTGGCTTTCCTCGGTAAAGAAACGGAGTCCTTTTATTTATATTTCTAAGCCTTTTTGATCCTTGTAATCTTTAAATAGTTGCTTTTTATAAGATAAACTTTGGGGTTCACTTTAATTTTTTTACTAATGTAGTAAAAATGTTAAGAATGCTGGATTTTATTTACGACACAAAAATAATATTACGAGGAATTTTTATATCAGTTTCCAAATTTTACGAATTTATTATGCTTATTTTGCGTAATAAAAATAGAGGAAAAAATGGGAAATTGTTCATCATATTGGACATCTTAGAGGTAAATAATTAATCATTAAATAAATATTATGCTATCTTATTTTACAGAAATATATTTATCGAAATTCTTTATATTTCTGAATTATTGAACTTATAAACCTGTTATTATTCTTTTTTGACTTTGACGAATGAAGATGTGGTAGAATCTGTTTCTTATTTTTTATCTGTGGGAACAAGGACAATAAGGGAAGATTGAGTCGTCTTCAAATTGTAAATTAATGCTCTCATTATTTATGAATTTCTATCATTTTAAATATTGATGCTTAATACTTTCTCCATGCTTTTTTATTGTATTTATATTTAAATTGTTCCCGTGTAATTGTTTTTTTTTATTTATTTAATGATTAACGAACTCTGACAAGGTATTATTATCAAAAGAAAATTCAAATTCCCTGATTCTTGGTTGCAATTTTGTTTTATCCGTAATAATTTAATTTTTTTTGTTGTTAATATTGATTTGGATTTCTAGTTTTCTTAACATTTTTTTATTCAATAAAATCAAATCTGACCTAAAAAATATTGGTATTTAATGGAATTTATAAAACAAGCTAAATAAAATTGTTGCGATACAAATATCACCATTATTTTTTTAAACACGTGATTATTATTTTTTTTATTAACTTTTATCGGAAATCCGTTTTTGATGAAACATAACAATTTAAAATATAAATTTGTTTTAATTGTATTGAAGGATACCCTTTTTCTTCGCTTGATACCACATTTTACTCATTTTATTCGTAAAACCGTATATTAAATTGTATAGAGGAGACAAAATAATGTAACCAAATTAATGAATAAACAAGGAAACATTAATTTCGGCTTATTTTAATTTATTTGGGCACATTACAATGTTCCATATAACCTTCTGGAATAAATGAACGTTGTTAAACAAAAAGCAACTAGTCCTCAGTTACCCAAATCACTTTTGTAAGGTAGCTTATTTCATATGCCGCTGAAAAAAGGCTTAAAAGAGAAAAATACAATAGGGTTTTATCAGTCATTTGAAATATAACACATTTAAAATATTCCAAATTTAAAATTAGTTTCGAATTCATAAAAATTCAACGTATCAATAATTCATTGGCAAATTTGCTCATCGAATTTATGTATTTTAGCACTTTGGCAATATATTGCATCATTACGCATGTGCATGATTTCAGAAAAGTCGGAGCGTAAAAGTTACTTAAGTAACATGAAAGGCGTAGAATCGTGGATAACACGTTCAGTGATTTTGACTCTGGCGGTCGAAACAACTACATAAGAAAACGTCGCCTCAGACATAACTTCATGTTAAATTAAGAAAACGTTTTAAAATAACTCTCATTATTTTTACAGATTTCTGCAAGAAGGCACCGATTGTCATGAGATACAGTAGAGTCTCAATTATTCGACCTAAACCGGTCGCGGAAAGGTCGGATAAGCAAAAAAATCGCATAATACGTGATAAAAAAGACTTCGAAAATGTGTTAATTTTATTTGCACATCGAAAACTTTTCAAATGTGTATTATACATGTAACACAACTGAATGTAATGAACTAAAATATCAAAATGCACTTACGGCAAAGTAATACATGTTTTACAATAGGTACATACTCACATACAATGCAGTGAACTACGAAACTAAACTTAAGCTTGGGTAAAAAAGTCCATGCTTGCCTTTTATTTACCTGCTGTTTTTCGTTTTCAGGCCAGCAAAATATCGCAGACGCCTCAGAAGTAAAAGCTCGGTAGACGATGTTTCCTCCAGCTGCTCTGCATACACAATGCGTACAGTTGGGTAAAGGAATGGGGCATTGCCCCGGTAGGTCGAATAACTCAGATGGTCGGATAACCTAGACTCTACCATATATAAAAAAAACAATAATATGCCATCATCAAAACTGATAATAGATTTTTTTTAAACACATGACAAATTCAAAAAATAAAACTTGGAATGAAAGTATTGAGGACCTAAAGACTTACTCGTTAATAAATATTTAGGTATATTCATATAATAATATAATATGTCATCTTTTTTATATAATCGACTTGAACCGGGGCCTTATTCTGGGTACAATATTGTTTACCTTAATTAAAAAATGGATAAAAAAATATATTTTTTTTTTAACCAAGGTGTATTTTCATTTTTTTCTTTCTATACGGGCTTTACAAAACAAATATATTAGAATTAAAAAATATATATATTTTAGGGAGGTCACTTTCTGCTTAACTGTAACCGAGAGACATAAAGGCACGAAGGAACGGTTTACCTGTAGTATGAACCCTTGTATCATACACCCGTCATATGGAAGAAATGTTGGTAGTAAAAGCCTTCGCAATAAAATTCCGCCGTTTCAGGTGAAATTTGTGTTTTGAATCTGGAATTTTTAGTGTCTATGTACGTACGGTATTTTTTCAGTACTGGTATTTATGAATTTACGACATTTTACCATTTTTTATAGAAACATCAGAATCAGTGGATAGATGAATCACTTAGAATTAAAAACTCATTCTACTTAGATGGTTTTTGTACCTTTTTAATGCAATATAAAATTCGTAATATTTTTCTTGCTTTCAAATTTTTGATCTTAAGTTCTGGATTATCACTGAGCAAATATTTTCAACAAGATTTTTTTATTTATATTGCAATACAGATGACGAAATTAAAGAAGATAGAAAAATAGAAGCCTGAGTATTTTTTACAGGGCTCGCGACATGTCATTGACAGGTTAAGATGATCACATGATACACTTTTTAACATTCTATATTCATTCTACGTTTTACCCATAATTGACCATCAAATTACAAAAATAACAGTGTATATTGTATTTAATTCAATTTTAAATTGTGGTTTTCGAAGATTTCATTTAAAGTTTATATTGGGAATTTTATAATTATATGCGTTGTCATTTGAAGCATAAAATCCACTCATTAAAATTTGAATAATTTGTTTGCACATTTGGTTAAAAGATCGCCTCCATTAGCCAATTGTAAATCGAAAGCCTTTTTTACATATCTCAATAAATTTATTCGTCTTTCATAAGACATCATTTCATTTCGTGATGAAAATAATACCTTTTTTCCCAAAAATTCCACCTTAAGTTTTAATTAAAAATATAAATACTTATAGAAAAACATTTGCTTAAGATTTATTATCGAAAAATACTTTTATTTTTTTCTATTTTCACGACACTTAGAAGATGTGAGTCGGTATCGATATAATGTTAAATTTATCACTAATCACGTAATGGCTAGGTGATTAGTTCAGCGCTTATAATATTTGTCTTTGCTCTATTAAATAATGATTTGATTTAATTTATGTATCATGTTGGAACAAAATTTCAAATTCGATCATGAATGAAAATAATAAAAAAATATTTTGAGACTGACTTAAACGTTCAAATGAAAGATTATGCAAATTTCATGAAAATTTTAAACAATTTATTTAAATCTCATTTCCGTGCCTTCGATGATTTATTTATAAAACAAAATATACTTATTCAAATAAAAAGTTAAAATGTTTTGTCATATAATAAAACAAGTTATTTCTTATATAAAGAGAAAGTCATAATTCCAGTATAATTCTCCTATAACTTCTTAATACTTTTTCATGAGTTTCCTGAAACACTTAGGTCGACTATAGGCTTTTGACGTTATCTTGTTTCAGAATTTGCTCCATTCGGTCACGCCATGTATGTTCTATGGACGCCATGAACTCCGCAGCATACATTTACTACGAAATTTTATCGTATAATTTTTCGCATATTTAAACATAATTAGCCTGGCTTAAATATAAAACCATACACACTCATATATTGATCCTCAGATTCTAGAGCCTTATAATGGCTTGCACTGATATTATAAAATATATTCTTTTGTTAATAAGTATTTTAAATAGGTTATCAAAACCACAATCTTTCCCTTTACTTGCGGAATCAATCGCAGTAAAAGAGTCGAAGTTACAATTATAAAGCGTAAATAAGACCATAAATTTCACCGTTTTTCCTCAGTAACACGGAGGTTAAAAAATCAATAATTATATAAACACATTTTACAAATAACACACGTATCACAAATGTTTGTTTTAAGTGCATTTATTTTTAAAACAAGCAGCTATGCTTATTTTATGTTTATTAAGAATTGTAAAACAAGCAGTTATGCTTATTGTTTATTAAGAATTGTAAACATTTAGTACACATTTAAAGTATTGTGTATTTTGAGCGTCAAAATCTTGGTTCATAAATCTGGTTTTCTCCACACAGGAGTTATTTATATAAAATTACTAACTTTTATTTAAAATTGAATAAATAACTACTAAGCGGAGAATCGCAGATTTGTGAACACGCAAATTGAAATTAATGTTTTCAGGCGTTTCCTAGTTTGTAAAATAATTCGGTAAAAAACTAATATAATTTCATAAGGGTCTCTGTTAAATAACAAGCTTACTGTAATCAACTATAGAGGCTACCGACAACACAAGTGTAAAGGGACGTGAACATTATTGGATATATACAAGTGCCGAAATTTGAGAAATGCGGTTGGCAATCATGAGTATAATGAAGAATGTTACACGCGTGTAAAGTGATCATTTAAACTGGCCTTTGACAGATCGTAAGCCCTGCAAATACCCAGACTTTTGTAATCTTCTTCGTTTATGTTAAGATGTCAAGTACAGATTTGTCTGGGAAACTGGCGTCGCTGATTCAAACTTTTCGATAGCAAAAATAAATTCTAGAATGATTTATTTTTTCAATTATTTTTAAATAAACCTTATTTGTATTATATTTTTCATTTCCCAATTTTTCTTTCTCACTGAGTGTTTGAAATTGGATTGTTCACGCTTCATGTGAGAACAATCTCTAAATGCTCAGCATTGCCTTTAAAAAATATTTTCTTATTTTTTCCGTGATTATTTTTCTCGAGCTACATATGTATTGAATATAGGTACTCATTTAAAATATGACAATCGACCCGGACTTTTTTATTTGTTAAAATAACTGTAACTTACACAAAATAATATTTTTTAACGTATTTATTTTGTGTTAATTTTTTTTTGAACAAATCTGATTTTGTCCACTTCGGAGTTATTTTTAATTGATATCTCAAATTAGATGAAGAAAATTGTCGAAGTCTCGGTATTTACAGAGCTTGCGACCTATCATCGGCCGCTTTAAATAATAAGTATATATGTGTTACATTCACCATTCTACCCATAATTTCAAATTCTAATCCACACTCGATGGTGCATAGGGCACTGCATCATATGAACGTAGTGTCATCTTGATTGTTAACATATGAAGGAAAGGTGATCAGCTGATATGGATTTTCAATAATGGGCAGAGTAGTGAACGTTAAACAAGTATAAAAATTGTATCTTCTTTCATATAAAGAAAACGATGGAGGTTTTATCTCAAGTTGAGACACTTTTAATATTCGAATGTCATCCATATGGTGAATCTAATATCAGATAAATACCAATAAATTGTCATTAATATAATACAAGGCATGAGCTGTTTAGTGCTCAATTGAATCGTAATTCGTAAAACGACTTGCTTTGCTGAAAAAAAAATTGTTTGGATTAATCTAAATTTTGTACAGAACATGATCTTTAAATCATAAAATCAAACAGAAATTAAATTTGCTGATTTATACTTCAATCGCGAATACGGAGAATTTAATTTAAGTGGTGGTACAATCCAGAATAAAGTAAATTTGATTTTCATAAAAGTAATTTAATCTTGATTCTATTTTTACCACTGAAATCAACTTGCGGGTGTGGGTAGATTTTGTTTTTTTAAAACTTTTTCATTTGCCATATTTCTTTAAATCTAGATTCTTTGCAATGTAAAATAAATACAGTTCTTTTCAAATTTCTAGATATATGTAGGTTATTACACTTTAAAATGAAAAATTCTACGAAATCAAACAAGCTTTTCATAAACTCGATTGCTTTTTAACAAAAAAACTTGAGAGAGAGAATTTTTCAAATGAAAAAACTATATTTCTTTGTTTTCAGCTGATAAAAATACAGTAACTTTTTCAATTATTGAAATACGTTTATACGAAAATCATAGATACAATCATGAAACTAGTTAAAAAAAAACTCTTTTAGGAATTATGTGGATATTCAAAAGCTTTTGAATTAATACTGTAAGCAGATATACAATATACCCTTATGGAAAATAATAAAAATATTATGAAATCTGCGTGTACGGGCAAAAAATATTTCAATGAAATGTGGTACGCCATAAACCTCACCCCAGTGTTATTCACTTTTATTATGAAACCATCAGCTAGACGGTTGTAAATCTCGGATAATCAGGAGAAGCGCATAAAGGGGACCAAATCCATCTTGTAGAGCATTTCCTCTTTTTACGCATGTGAAAATTACGTGACGTCATCAAACACAAAAGAACTAGCGGTCTCAACAGGTTAGACCTTCGCCCTGGGTAGGTTTTATGATGCGAATAAAAATATGAGATCCCTGACGTGTGTTTTACGTTGTTAACGCCAGTTATGGTTTAGCGTAGTTCGGGTTTCATGGAAAAATACGTCAGTTGGGAAGAAAATCTGGGTACATTATTAGGGACAAAAGATGATAATTGGTTGACATTTTTATTCTTTACCTTAAAGTATAAGAAATATTAAAAAATCACTTTTATTTGCAGTAATTGATTTCTTGTGTTTGTTCTTTATGGTTCAGTAGTGCTTTATTCATTTGCAAGTAGAGCTTGCACTGTGCATATTCGTGATCCATTAGGGTAGCGCGCCACACAAACTACACGACTGGCCATATTATGGTATAAACCATATACTCGTATATATTATTCGGAACAAAATAAATAAATTTTTCATCCCAATATTTATTTTTTTAATTTTTTTATATCATTCATTACGTTTACAAAACCTATGTATTTAAAATAATTATTAATAATTAAATTAAAAACTAACTAAATTTAACTTCGGGTCCAGTTTTTAAAATATTCCCACTGTAATTCATTTGTCGTCTCTCTCTCTTTTTCAAATTTTTATTTTTATACAAATATCAAATCGTAATAATTTAATTTAATTTTAATAATGTTTAAGTTTTAATTTAATTTTTATTTTAACGACCTGATGATGGAATAATTTTCCGAAACCGGTAGTCACAAATAAGTGTTTAAAAAGTGGTATTACACAAAATAAACAATGGATAATAAGGAGAGTGTTTCATTTATCCTCTTAAATTTAAGTATTATGTTTGTATACATCATGAGTTCCCAATCTTTTTCCGCGGCGCACTTATAAGTTTAGTATTTTGTCACGACGCGCTACTTTAGTAAGCTATTTGGATTAGACAATGTGACTATATATGTATATACATATATTATAGTCGAAAGAAATACCTACAATAACAGCAGTTGGATAGAAAGATGCTAGATCTCAAAAAAGAAATTGTTGCTTTATAGGTAGGTACCCTATAATATTAGTGGTTTCGGATAATGATAGGGGATCGTCTCACGGCGCCTCTCTTTACTTTACAGTAACCCCAGGAACCCCTGGTATACATGTTTTCTTTTAAAAAAAATATTTGTGAGTTAAGAACTCTACGCACAGTGCCAAATTTTGATAGTATCCACGTGATGTGTCCATTAATCTAGCCAGCAGTGTAGGTACCGAGGCATGCAGAGCGGCATTATTACGCCCCAGCTAAGATTAGCAGCCGACCTGCATGGCCAATCAGTCCTGGCAGGTGTATTCCCGTGATTACTATTACCGTTACGTGCTGCTGCTAGTGCGAACATTGTCACGTGACGAGCGCGTGCTTCAGCTCAACTGCTCGGTGCCACCTACTCCATAAATACTGGAACTCACGACGTCGCCCTGAATCCATAACCTCGTATCTCCGTTTTGACAAAATCTAGAAATACTTTTAAAAAACTTTTTTAACAACTGTGAATCAAAAGAAATAATAGTCACTATCTTTAATCTTCTTTGCATTCTTTTTTTCTTTCTTTTAAGTGTGTTTTATGTTAAAAAAAGATTTATAAAATTTAAGTACATATGTAAAAAGAACTCCACCGACAAGACGCGTAAGAGCTTGATGGGTCTCTGCAACAAACAAAAAAACTTATTAACTCATATTATGACGAAACTATCTTATTCATCCGCCTCCGTAGTGTAATGGTAAGCACGCTCGACTACCATACTAGAGATCCCGGGACCAAATAAATATAAGTGATTTTTTTACTCTTATATTTATTCAATATCAATTATTCTAGAATGGTACTTGAAGCGGAGGGCCGATCACCTTTCTTTCGTGTATTTAACGATAAAGATAACACTGCTTATATACGATGCAGTACCCTATGCACCATAAGTTGCGAATAAGGGTTTAAAAATAACTCGCCGCAGAAGTAGACAGAAAAAAATAGAACGCCAAACTAATTTGTCTTTACGAACAATCTTCGCCCCTTTCACATTCATGCATCTCTTCATACGTACCCGCCGATTATTCACTCACTAGGTAGTCACACGTTTTTATTACTATACTAGGGTTGCCTTTTGTTTCGATTCGTCGGAACACGTCATAGTAGTTGGCAGTAGCTTTTTGCCTTCACAGCGACCCAGCTGATGTCGTCATTTCAAACAAAATACAGTCAATTTTATATTGTGTAGTTAACGTGAGGTGTAAACAATTTATAAAAATTAAGTGATGCGCTTTCTGAAAGTTCTTGTAAAAAAAAAAACAAAAATACGTAAATTACGCCTTTCCCACCCCAATCAACGAGAGTTTAAGAAGTCCGACAAAGTTTTTAACGTCTTAAGAAATTAAAATTGATTCGATCGAAAATCTCCCTCGTCAGCCATCACAGCAGTTTAAATCCTGAAAGCCTTTAATATTCCATTAATTTTTTATTCGTGAATAATCATGAAAAACTGAAAAACATATCAGTAAAATACTCGTATCAACCCTACTATACTGATTGTCAAGACTTATAACGTAAGAAAAAAAATGTTTTATAAGACACAATAGATTACGCATTGAATGGTACATTTGTATGTTTATCGCCTATAGGTACGTAGCAAAGAACAAAGCATTTATTTTTCAGAAGAACTAAAATTATGTATAGGCATGACGTCAATAGAACCAGAAATGTACATATTCTGCAAATAAATGTTTTAACTATAGACACATGGCCCTCAAATGTGCACTTTTAGCCGGATTTACATTTTAAAATTTATTTATAACAAACAAGCTTCAGGTCTTATATTTAGAAAACCCTATCGATTTTGTTTAAAGAATTGAAAATTTTTTGATAAAAACGATTTCAGTCATATATTTTACAAAATCATAATAAATAAACGTTTTCATATTTCTTCTATTTAAACAAATGTTTCAATAAATGCCCCAAAAAATATTCATTAATTTCAAATTTTCAATTCAATCCGTATAAGGTGGTTAGTCATAAGAAGTAAAAAAATATTTAAAATATTTTTAAAAACATATTTTTTTCATCAGTTAATATTTTTGTCTGTTGCTAAAAACATCTGTAGGTCTCAAAATAAACCGTATTTATTATTAATAAACTCAAAAATTGGTCTTCTTTACGAGTGTTTTATTTTTATGCGAGTATTTAAAGGAATTTATAGCTACAAAATAAGTCGTGTTACTCATTTCATATCAACACAATCGGAAGAAGTCCATTTATATTGTAATTAATAAACCAAGGTTTAATGTTAAAACATTTTTTCGTTTATAAGACACATTTACCTACAGCCATACTTTTTTTAAAGAATTCTTGCAAAGTTTATGAAAGAAAAGTTCTTTTGTTTTGAACATCAATTCACACAATCAATGTTTAGAGTATCTTCAATCCATAACTTCACAAGACTGGGCGATCAACACAGTTGGAGGACTCCACGCTAAGTATGTATGTTTAAAACAAAAAGTGAAAAAAAATGCGTTAAGATGAGGATGTATCTGAGAATGTTTCCAAACTTTGATAAAATCATCAAGTATTGCACTGTCGCAGTGTGATACTTTCCACTCCAACTCGAAGGATGTCACCTGTCAACTTAGAGAACATCTCAAGTAAACCTTATTTCTACCATAAAATAGGGGAATAAAAGTTTTTTGTCGAATTTATTTTGAATTATTTATTGGTGACGTCATTTGAAATCTACAAGACAACTATTTTAGTGGGTATTGGAAACAGAATTTTTTTTTGTTTTCGAAAACGTCAACCCTTACTCCACAGAAGATGCACTCCGTCCAAACATGCTGTAGATGCTTCGCATCCTTTGAAATTTTTGTGTTCACAACGAATTCCTTTTTCAGTTATCCGTCCTGCGAGGTTGACGACATTTTCTGAGTTTAATACAATATATTATATTTATTGAGATTCAAAGTGGGCATACCATTACCTCCTTACAATAAACGCATTCATTTATATAATGTAAAAATCTAAGATACTAGCCACCCCCATGGACAAATAAACTCATATACCCAATTATTTTGTATTTGACCAGCCTTGTATTATTAAACCATTATTGGTCGTTATAGTAAAAAAGAGACCAAAACATACAAACCCATAATATCAGTAGCCTACTTTTTTATGTATGCAATTTATACATCGAAAGTTTTTTTGTGATTTAATTTAAGCTTGCAATCACTCGGGTGGATTCTGCCATAAGAATCGAATTTGAGCCTCATGCAAAAGTAAACTTTGTGTTAGTTATTATATATGTTATAGTAATATTTATTATTTTCAAAACGCATTTGCGTTAAACGTCTCTTATAACTCTGTGTAGGTCCAAAATAGCTCATCGACTACAAAAGAGAAGAAAATGTTTACTTATGGTTACATAGTTCTTTAGATTAAAATATATTAAGAAAATCTTACCATCGCCGTTCATCGATATTAAATGTTACTAACACAATCTATTTGTAAAAATAAAAGATAAGATTTACATTTTGAAATGAACAAAATTTCACCATTTTTACAAACTTTTAACTGTTTTACAAAAATCTTTTTAAACACACACATATTCAATTAAAAGCTAACACAGTAATAAAATAAAATAAAATTCTCCATTTTGACTTTTTGTTATGTTTCATGGAATAAAATACCGCATTTTAATAGTTCTGGAAACACAAGATTTATATTCTAAAATTGCCTTGGGACATGGATAAAAGCTCTTCACGAAATATTGTTTGAAATAACGATCTTCAGTCAAAAAGGTGGTAACATATCAAACAAAGTGTAATACAAGTGATACAGTTTTGACTCTGAGCTCGAGTTGAAAATTATATCATCTCAAACTCATTTCGAAATGTTTTACATCTTTCAAAAGGTGCGTTTTAATACAACTCAATAGCAAATGAAAAGAATGATGCTGAATGCTTTTTTTATGAAAAGGTTACTAATTTTTGTGAGACTTGTACTCTTAAAGACAGAACTAAGTTCGATGTCGTGTTGTATGTAGGACCAGCCTTCAAACGTTGAAAACACGTAAAGCGAGATGTATGGGAATATGGCGTGATTACGTCGCGTTAAAGTCAATCTATTACTCGAGTCCGATGAGGTTTTGCAAGTAAAATTAGACATTTTAACGAAAGGGATAAAAGTACTGGAATACATAAACACCGTCAGTGATGTGATATTACACCTTTCTACGTCATTTTTCATACTGCGCTCGCGTTTCATAAGCGAGAAGTGTTTGAGTCACGCAATCTTGTTGAGGTACGATCATACTTGAACGTTCTTTTGATGGAATTTTTCATAGCTGAAACTTACGATGAAAAAATAACTTAAGGTCGTGAAAAAAGGAGTTTTCCGGTCGTTA